>NC_134096.1:148715032-148796149 GCF_000715075.1 Nicotiana tabacum | reverse complement strand
AAGGCATTTGCTGCCTAATCTTCATCGGAGCCCAGGTCGCTATCTGACCTCTTCGGGCTGATACTTTGCTTCGGTCTTGACTTTGAATCTTTTGTCCTCCTCAATCTTGGCTGCTATGTCGACATCACCGGCCTATATCTCCTCGAGAACTTCCCTCTGAGATAGCCACTTCACATACTCAATATTCATTATAATACGGGCTTTGTTATCTTGACATCATCCTTATACTAGGCCAACATGTCCTCGCTTCCGAGACCTCATTCGAAGCCACCTCTAATATAGACTTCAGACTATTTATAGAGGCACGAGAAAACGGCCCCAGAATACAAAATATACAAGTGCAGAAAAACAAAAAACTAATACAAAACTAACTAAGGTGCACTTTGGTCAATGCCAAGTCCTCTTTGGTGGCATCCCGCTCCAATGTTGGGCGATCCATTTTGCCTCTAAGCTCATTAGTTGAAACCTTGACATCGTCCATTTCGGACCTAAGCTGGTCGATCAAAGTTATTTTCTCCTGGACCTGCGAGGTTGCGATGTTAGCATTGGAGTTTAGCCTTTCGTTATCAATCTCGAGAACCCTTACATTTTAACCAGAATGGCATTGTCCTGTTTTGCTTTCGAGGCCTCCTTCTGGGCTTTTTCCAGTTCGGCTTGGAGGGCAGAGCGGTCGGCCATGTCCCTAAGGACTTCATCATTTTGCTCACTAAGAGCTTTATATATATCTGTTTGCCGGACCTGCTCCTTGAGCTCGAATTTGAGATGACTCACCTCCATTCTGAACCAATGGAAGCTTTAATAATAAAGCACCGAGGTTTGAGATATAGAGAAAGAAGATCGTTAAGGCAACAGGAACTCATTAAGATGGAAAGGGAAGAAGGTATACCCGATTCAGCGCCTTCTGAACCTCAATGAAAAGGCTTGGCCCGTTTACCTCGTTCATCTTCACTTGGTCTTTTTCAGTTACCAAGGAACGGAGATAGCTGGTCACTCCGACTAGCCCGGATAACATGCTGGTATCCTCTGGTACTATGAACATGACCATCTTTTTTTTGTTTAGGGTCCACACTCGGGGCAGGAAACTACTTCTCGAGCTTTGAGCTCGAACTCGGCCTACCTGATCCCAGTTGTACGACCCTTTTCGGAGATCTCCAAGTACCCATATCCAAAGTAATCCTCCAACATGCTGACGTCCACACCCTCAAAAAACAAGTTAAGGGCATCATCCACAACCCGGGACATTTCGGTCGGTTTCTATTCGACGGCCCGAGATTCATCTAAAATGGCCTCCAAACAAGGCAGTGACTCTAAAATGTGGATGACGACGTTGCTTTCATATGTGTCCCTCCTCGGGACCGAAGGGGCTTCTTATGGAGCAGCATCCATGCGTTCGTCTTTGGTCCCCGAGCTAAGGATAATTCAGCCCTACAAGCATCTCCCTATGACCATCTCCCTCCGGGGCCACCAACTCTTGGTCGGTATCGATCAGCTTGTCAATGACGAACTCCATGTCCTCGTCATCCTCGGGAAAATCCTTGAACCGATGAAGAGCTTCAGAATCTGGGACTCGAGTGCCTGAAGTCTTTTTGGTGCTCTTTCTTACCCTGAGAACAATCCTTTTTCTCTTCTTGGCCTCGGCAGGAGCGTCCGAAGAGTCATGGGATATTTTCTTCTTCTTTGTTTTTTCCTCCATCTTCGCAACAGCTTTGGCAACGGGTTGTAAAGAAGCGGAGGGTTTTGTATATAGGGTCGAGGTCACGGCATCGGCGATTTCCAGAAGTTTGGTGGTCTTAGACAAGCTTATGAAAGAAGGACTTAGCCATGATAACAACAGAATAAAGAACGACTAAAAAAATTCAACTAGAAAAAGATACTCACCGTGAGAATGAGCCTCCCACTTCCCCTTGGAGATCTTACGCCACTTGGAATAGATGAGCTGCTTGCATATATCCTCGACCCACTCCCTAAAATGCGGGACCGCGTTGGGGACTCGGGGGATAGTTGTATATCAAATAAAATATGTCATGAGAATATAAAGTAGGTACAAGAAGGGAATTTGACAACTTAAGAGGAAGTAAACTTATGATTTGGGCTCCACTTCTATCAACCTCGGTCTTGTCTTCATCTATGCAGGAGAAGGGAGCTTTCTTTGCCCGACGGGCAAGTTTGATTAACCCCCCTCGGAAGATTTGGGGCTATAAATTCGGAGCGAGTGATCGATTGTGAACCGATGCTCTTCCATATTGTTCGTGAAATGACATAGAAGGGTCACGGTCCTCCAAAAGGATGGGTGAACTTGCCGAGGCAAATTTTGTACCACTTGCAAAACTCGAGGACCACCGTATCAACAGGACCAAACGTGAAAGGATAAGTGTAAACACTTAAGTATCCTTCCACGTGCGTCGTCATATCATCGTCAGGACTGGGAATGACTATGCCCTTGCCTTCCCATTTACAGTCCTTTCGGACAGCCTCAAACGTCTCCTCGTTAATGGAAGAAACGTAACTCCGCGCCTCCTCACCCGGATCCCCTTGTGCAGAGGCTTTCTCGACTTTAAAGCCATTATCTATGGAGCATCCGTCGAGGATAAAATCTGTAAGAGGAGGTCCCGGGGCTACTACCGGAGGCACTACCTCAGTGCCGGCGGCCGAGGAAGAAGTCGTCGATGCGGTGTTTTGGGTATCGATTTTGAAGCCTTTCGCCATCACTGTATGGGAATATGAAGATTTGAAGGTTTTACATAAAGATTTGAAGGTTTGGAGATGAAGTATGAAGATATGAAGATGTGAAGAACAGCTTATGAAGATTTGAAGGATTGATGAACAGATGAGGCTACAAAAAACTCAAGGCTAACTAAAAGAAACTTGAAATCAGAAAGTTAAAAAGTGAAAATAGGAAACCGAAACTTTTATAGGGAAAGAGTAATGAATGCATGACGTTTCAAATTCGGTAACTACCGAGGATGATCAACCAACGGCTGACACATGTCGAAAATCAGAACGACGGGACTAATGGGACGTTTCGGTTCGTCAACTTGCTCATGGTGTGCAAGAGAAGGAACGGGCATCAATTAGTCACTTCTCATCGCTCATATAATCTACTCTCCAAGAAGTGATGGGACTATCTGTGTACAGGTAAAATCGGGGATAGAGTTACCTCCGATTTCTCGTTGAGAAGCGAGGAACAACGTTACTCGTTACAAGCTCGAGTGAAACCGAGGGAACCCGCAAGTCAGAACCAGGAGCGGATAAATGATACTTCGGGTATCGAGCATGGCTGAACCCGGAGAGATTCCAGCTCGAGCGGTTCGAAGAATCGAGGGTAAAGGAAAAAATGATTTTTTAAAAAAAAAGACAAACAGAGAGCCGAAATATCCGCCATCAGCCGGATATTATGACGCGGATCATGCTCGGTATTGGCTGTAAATCGTGTTTTCATGAGAGAAAAGGAAGGAAAGGATTGTTATCTTATGTAGACTTGTATTACGGCTAAAACTCCTCTACTATATAAAGAGGAGAACCTTTACATTTTTTGGTCACTGTTAGCACGGATATCAAAGCAATAAAATTTATTTTAGCTTTTAGCAATTGTCTAAGTATTCTTTGGTTGTTCATTGACTTATAGCCTGTTTGGCCAAGCTTCAAAAATCAGCTTACTTTGAGAAGTATTATTTTCCAAAAATAATTTTCTTAAGTACTTTGGTGAGAATCAATTTGTGTTTGTGTAATTAATTTAAAATGTACTTCTTAGCCACCAATTAAAATAATATCGACAAATGCCAAAGTAGGGGATTGTCAAAATAGCTATACATCATGATCCATGCCATGTGAACAAGTGAATCAATTTTCCAACATACTGTGAAAATGGTAACTTTTTTCCAAGTTAACGCCCAAAGATTTCAATCCAATTTCTAGATAGTATGAAAACTTTTATTTACTTTGTCTTTTCTTTGGCCAATTGCTTCTGGCATGACGCGAATTAAGAAGATTTACCGAACGAACACTTCCACATAACCATTCAATCGAATACCAGCAAGAAAAAGAAAAAGTAAAATCTTCTCTAAGAAAAACTTCATCAGCAAAGGCTTAAACTCATGCACAAATTAATCTTTCTACTTTAGGGATAAATTGAATTATGCTATTTTCTAAGCTGCTTTTCTTCTTTTTACTTCTGGAAGCTGTATCCCATCATGAGTAGTATTATTATCCTTGGGTGCCTCCTCTTCAGTATTACTAATCCTTTTTCTTTTAAGAAAATTGACAAGACCTCCAAGACAAACATCGGCATCTTCACTCTTCATAAGTTCCTCAGCAACCTCTGCAGGGGTGACTTGAACACCTTCAATCAACTCTTCTATTTCTCGAAAATACCCCTGACGAGTATCGTGGATTTCCAAATAATTAGCAGCCAACACCTTAAAACTTTCACTTGTTAGGTACGACATGTGGATGTGCATGTCCATTCGTCCAGGTCGCAACAGAGCTGGATCAAGCCTCTCTTTGTGATTTGTGGTAAATATAATAACCCGCTCATCTGCACTGCTTGACCATAGCCCGTCTATGAAGTTTAATAATCCACCAAGTGTAAGCTGTAAAAGGAGGGGGAAAAAGATCAACATGTCATCACAGACTTATAGGTTACGGTTTGAGCAGTGGATAACAGCCATTAATGTACTGATGCTTGCATTAAGGTAGGTTAACTATATCACACTCTTAGGATGCGATCTTTTCCCGAACCCTGCGTAAACACAAGATATTTCGTGCAACTTCTTTTTAACATGTCAACACAAGTGAGGGACTAAATATATCCTCAAAAGCCACCTTAACAAGCTAGTTATAATATGACCAAAATCTTCAGGTGCGTATTAATTACTCCATCTTATATGATACTATTAATATTTTATAAATTTTTGAATTATTAACTATAGTGTCTTATAATTTAATTTTTCAAAGTTATAAATTTTATTTTAGAAAGTTGGAATAATCTACATTCAAATTCACACAAGAAAAATTAAGTACTTTGACCCTTGCTACTCTCTCACTCTACATAGTACACACATACATATTAATCGTAGTAGTTAGTCTCTATATATGTGCATATATGTATACCCATGATAATTTGAACTACTAGTACAATATGAAGGATAATATAGTTAATCACCATTTAAATACATGTTCCAAAAATAAGGTAAGGAATTTGGGTGACGAGAACACTAACCTCACGATCTCGTGAACGACCATATTCAGCATGATTAGTGCGATTTTGAGTTCTCTCAGGCAGATCCACACTGCAATCAATGTCTTCAATGACAAGTATAGACCTATTCTTGGTGCTCAACAGCAGCTTTCTCAAATCGGAGTCTCTCCTTATATGAGACAAGTCTAAATCATAAATATCAAATTTTAGATAATTAGCTATTGCTGCAATCAAATTTGATTTCCCTGTCCCTGGTGGTCCATACAACAAGTATCCTCTTTTCCAAGCTTTTCCTACTCTCCTATAAAACTCTTTACTCTTTAAAAACCTATCAAGATCCTCTATTATAGCTTTCTTCAGTGCTGTTTCTAATGCTAGTGTCTCAAAAGTTGAAGGGTGCTCAAGGTTGACGGAATCCCAAAGTATAGAATTATAAGTTGGACCATTAGCTAGAGAATTCAACTTGACAACCTTTTTCTCATCAGACATGACTTTGGCTTTTTCAAGTACAAAAGGGATGTAACAATTCACGATTTTTTCCTTGTGTTGCTTTTTGAAGCTTAGCTCAAAGTAAGTACGTTTCTCAGAAGCAAAATTACCACGACCAGAATCACCGTCTTGTGAGAAGTTCTTTGCGCCAGCTTCGTGAACGTACCTCCAGACCAATTGAATCCCTTCAAAAGAATCAGTAATTTTTCCACAATTGCCGAATTTTACGTTCACGTTTGGGTCTTTAGGTTTTTTGCTAACTCTGAAACGTTGAAATTCGGGGCTGGTTTTGGCTGACAAGTAGATTTCAGCAGCATTATAGACTTCGTTGATAGCTATGCCATCTTTTTCTCCTATAACCAGAGTTATGTTTGATGAATGAGGACGATAATAACTACGAATTTTGGAGACAATATAGTACTGGACTTGACGAGGAACCACTTGATTCAGCATTGTCTTTAAAAGGGTTATTGAAGCAGTCATTGAGGCATAGGCCTGGAACATTGACGAGGCTGAAGGAATGCTTGACAAACTCGCCATCTTAATTTCCACAAACCTTTTCACCACTTGGCAAAAGCAGACAACTTCCTAATACTTGCATGAACTATTAATACTAGTACTAAATTTTACTCCGACACCTACTGCCAAAGGGAGAAAAAAATTCCAAGTGTAAGCTGTAAAAGGAGGGGGGGGAAAGATCAACATGTCAGCACAGACTTATAGGTTACGGGTTTGAGCCGTGCAAATCGGTCATTAATGTACTGATACTTACATCAAGGTAGGCTACCTACATCACACTCTTAGGATGCGGCGTTTTTTTGAATCCTGTGTAAATGCAAGATGCTGCGTGCAACTTCTATTTAACATGTCAACACAAGTGAGGGACTAAATATATCCTCAAAAGCCACCTTAACAAGCGAGTTATAATATGACCAAAATCTTCAGGTGCCTGTTAATTACTCCATCTTATATGACACTATTAATATTTTATAAATTTTAATTTGAATTATTAACTATAGTGACTTATAATTTAATTTTTCTATAAAAGGAACCAAAAGTGGTCCAAATGGTGACGAGCAGAAATCCATGATCGTGCTTTTAGTAAAGGCAAAATATGCCTAGTGGGGCAACATAAATCCATGAGAAAAATATGAAGTATATTCGAAAATGCCACTTTGTTTCCATTCATTAAATAAATATATTGAAGAGAGGTTTGAACCAAATGAGGTCAAACTACAACAGCATTAGCATGCGAATCTTTTCCGTATAAAGTTGGCACTTTAGATGTAGAATGCCACCGTTTTGATTAGGATAGGCGTGGGCTTTACATAGTGCTATCTGTGGAGAAAGATCATTTTGGGTTCTCAATCCAAGCCTAATTCCAGGTCATCTCTCTTTTCTAGTATTGTTATTTCAACATCACAAAAGCTGGCAATATGCTCAAACTGAGGCATCAGAAGAAAGGTTAATTTTTAAAAGAAAAAATAGCATTACATGGACAAAAATGTACGCACCCGGACAATATTTGGTTGAAGTTGAGTCTTGACTCTACTTAAAATCTGAAGAAAGGTCATTAATAATTTTAAAGAAAAAGTATTAACTGCTTTATTCCAGCCAAATTAGTGGACAGAAGAAAGATTGGGCTTACCAATCATCCCTTAAAACTTGTAATGTACATGCAAGAAACCAGTTTACAACAAAAAGAGCCAAATATAAACATGATTAAACCATAACCTGATATTTTCTGTTTATTATCAGCGTCCAGACGCTTATATCAATACAGTTGCATATATATCATCATTTTGAAAGGGACGTTAGCCAAATGTCAGAAGGTACAGATTTGAGCCTCTCGTAAAAATTTAAAGAAACAGAAGCACCATTCTGATCCCAAAGCTATCCATTGTACACACCAATTTGAGCCAATAAAGTTTCCTTTCTTATGAAAGCTTACCAGATAAATTAAAAAATCCACTTTGGAAGAAGCCCCACCGATAGTTTCCCAAGGACACCACTAGGTAGGAGAAGCTGACAGCTAATCCCACCAACCCCTCTGAACCTCTTACCTCCTTTTTCAAACAAAACTACTAGTTTAAACTGCCAATCTTTTTATAATTTAGCAAAATATTTTGTAATACGAAATTCAGTTCCTTGCATTCATTGATGATCGAACATTAACAACAGATGGGCAATGATCTACAGAAATATTTGGTGGAGTTAACTGTCTACACGCAATCTCGCCTTACAAGCTAAATGAAAGAAGAAACTCAGGAACGAGAAACAAGAAATTAATCTTTCCTCAGATCCATTTCTTCCCTACGAATGCCATCAGCATTTAATACGACTATCTCCAGCCTGTCACCCTGCAATTAAGCGGAGCAATAATATTCAGAAATATAGGCTGATGGTAATTGTTTTTTCCTAATCATGTGAAACAAAGTTTCTCCCGTCAACTAATTATATAGGAAAAGACCACCTAAAACATTTATTTGTAAAATATGTAAAGCAGAGCCAAAGTGGGGGCTGGAGGAGAGGGGGAGAAAAAGGGAAAGGCAATTGGAAGTTTGGTCGTGCTTAATGAACCCAAAGTCCAAAAAGTAAACGAATTTGAATTTTACAACAGATTGCCTAAAAGGCATCATATAAATGACTTACAGTGTATATATCCCTTTCTGTTGCTGAAACGAAACATGTCTTAACTAAATCAATGGCTTCTGATTCAGAAAGTGGAGTAACAGCATCCTGCGGAGGTCATGGAATCTTCATTAAGAAGATAGCGTGCTTTTATCTTTCTCCTCATTTTTTAGGAGAATCTCCAATGCTTCATCTATGTAAGAGAAAATTTGAACAGATTAAAGATGGACCAAACCTTGGCAGGTAGCAGGAGAGGGCTGGGAGACTTCAGTTGGTTGTCCAGGAAAGGCATGATCAGAGTTGAACCAGAACCTTGAGAGCTGTAGCCAACCCTCTCATATGATCCAACAGCATCATATGTGAAGACACATCCCTTTCCTACAAGATTTATAGATGATATTATATAAGCTTCTTACCAGCAAAGACTACAAATAAATAACCTGAAGACAACATTTCCACCGATAATCGATTACCTTCATTGTCAAGGCCACCTAGAACATTGAAAGAATAGTAGGGGAAGAAACGTTTGTAGTACAGCGTGTTTGAAAGCAGCTGGCCCATAGCTGGACAGCTCATCTGCTTATTGTGCTGGTGCTGGTAGATCTATTTTCAAATAACAAACATCAGAACGTCATATCCGATATCTCATTTTATTTTATTTTTTGTTAAGAGGGAAACCCGCAACCGCTACACTTGGTGCGCACTGGGTAAACCTCCCCCTGTGTAATAGCCAGCAAACCACACAGGGGAGGTAATCCGCACTAGGCAAGCCATGTGCGGCAGGCTCAACCCAAAAGGCATTGAGGGGGATTCGATCCCAGGTCATCCGTGTAGATGACCACCCTCCAAACCAACTGGGCAACCCCGAAGGGTATATATCCGATATCTCATTAAGATTGTAAATTATAATAGAGGATTGTAATGCCACCAGATTATAAGGTGAGGCAAAATTACTAGTGATTGCACCTTTACTTTGCAAAATTAGACAAAATTAAGCGGCTTCGAAATTACTCCTCCTCTCATCCCATGCTTCAATGCAAAATGGTTTACCATGGTGAATAACATTGCTTTTCTAAGATTATGTAAATATATAAGGGGAGATGGTGTTCAAGGATCCTGATATAAGAATTTCATTGCATTAGTAAACTATTATTCTAATAAGAGTTTAAGCTGCACTTGTCTGCTCTACAGTCATTGGACTAGTTTTTATTTTTCTTTGTAGTCTTTTACTTTAAATACTCGCTTTTTATAATTCCTAAAAACCCAAATACAATACAAATTGGATCAAATTTAACTTTTCATTCACTCACTTATGGGCTAATTCTTTGTTAAAAAGTAAGCCAAACTTCTCATGTAATTATATACAAACTAGCTATGAATCATATCCTGCGTTAAGCAAACACCAGACGCAACCCCAAGCAAGTCAATTTTCCCACTTTTTCCAATTTGCAAACCATACATACATTTTGGCAATTATCCATGGAACTGTAACTATTAGTTCCACGGAATTGTAATGCTTTTATCTTACATTTGATGCGGAGAGAATCAAAACTGGAATAAAAAAATTCAGAGACAAACACATTGGCTTAAACATATCATAAGCTATAATAAGTAATCAACTCAAATCAATTATTTTTAGAGAAAGATATTCAATTCATTTCATAATACAATTAACACTTAAGCAGGGAACACTAAATTTCCACATTTAATAAAGATTTTTGTTTTTGGTATTTGAATTTTCTATATTTTCTACAGTTATTTATAAAGTCATACAACTAAATAAAAATGAAAAGTAACAACTAAAGAAATATTAAAAAGAAAAACATTATACAGTTCATGCTTGTGGGCAAATGAATTTTCAGTCTAATCCAAAACTTCTTCTACCATATTCAACACCTTCGTCAGTCCTTTCCCCTTAAAAAGAAGAAAGAAAGAAGCAAAACCAGACCCCACAACAATGTCTCAATACTGTACTAGCCGGGGTGGCATATGAATCCTCACCTTCCATTTCGCTTCATTCGGGCAATTTCATTTCAACAACAATAAGTATGCCTCAGAGTCCCAAACAGCATGGTCTATTATATTTTACTTTTTCCCCCATGTATTTCGAGGGATTTTAGGTCTTTCGAGATAAGTTCCTTCCATCTGATGTAGATCTATCTCGTCCCTTTTTAATACCTTCTATCACCATCTTCACACCTATGGACCAATCTAGGGGTGTCAACGGTTCGGTTCGGCCGGTAATTTTATAAAATTTGTACCATACCAATTTTTCGGTTATTCTATTATGTGTAACCAAAATTAGACTTTTCGAAACCGTCACAATCATGTCGGTTTCTCTTCGGTATCGGTACGGTTCGGTTAGTTTTCGGTATTTTTTTAAAAATCATGTAAAATTCACCGGCAGAAGTAGAATGCAATAACATATGTTCTTTTATAGGATTTAGCAAAACTCTCTAGACATTTTTACTGTTTAAAGGGTGGTGAATTAAAAAAAATGAAAGATGGCGAGAGTATAGATCCATCAACTATTCTGCAACAACGTAAAAGAAACCAAGCAAAGGCAAAGAAAATATAAATCACACGAGTGGAAAGATATTAAACAAGCTGGGACTCAAAAATAAAGTCTATAGAAGATTAAATATTCAAAAAAGTAAATCTAAATTATATGAAAGGAAACATATTCAATATATTGTAGATTGCTACTCATAATCGCTAGAATACTTTGTGTCTTGCTAATGAAGAAACTTGAAATAACTTAGTTTAAGTAGAAGTAGCATAATAGGTTTTAGGAATTAGTATTTTGAGTTTAATTACTTGTTGGCTTGTAACAATTTTCATAATTCCAAGGCCCAAAGAAAAATTTAATGCATTATTATTTTTAAACTTACTATATAAATATATTTTTCACATGTAAAATTTATTCGGTACGGTTCGGTATTTTTTCGGTTTATTTTCATAGAATAAAAAACCTATCCTAATTATCGTTGCGGTTATAGATTTATTACGGTTTCTTTAAAAGAAACCTAAAAATCGATTCGGTGCGATACAGTTCGGTCGGTTTTCGAATATCCATTGACACCCCTAGGCCATTCTATGTAAAACACGACCAAACCATTTCAAACGATTTTATCTTATTTTAGTGCTAATTGGATCTTTTGTTAGATTCGGTCTTTTCTGATCTTGTATTTTCTTTAAACGCGCCCCCAAAAAAAAAAAAATCTGCCAACAATCATTTCCTCCAGCTAAAGAAAATTTTAAATATTATGGATCAGACTATGGTCTCTATTGCTGTCTTTCTACCACATAATGCAACCTTTTTTCATCTAATAAAGCAAGACCTAACAATCAGTACTGTTGTTCTCAACAAGCTCATCTGCTCCCACATGAAAAGATCAGATAGCACAAACAGGTGAAGCACACTGAAAGTGAATACGACGACAGCTTACATGCTCCCTACCTAACTGTCTGAAGAAAAAGGATTAGCAAAAAAATTCAGTATTTTACCAGATGCCTAGCTGCCAAAACCTTTTGCAAAGCTCTCACGTCAGCTTGAAATCCTGAAGATGCCAGCACACATTTATCCGCTCTACATAGTCAGATAGTGAACACACAAGGCTGGTGTATTAGAAAAGGTTTGTGTGTAAAGATAGAAGGAGAAAAGTCAATTAGTATCATGACATAAAGTGAAGAAAATTACATGTACGGCATACCAGTTTCATTCATTCTATCATGCTACAACTCATAGGCGGAGACCTGATATCTAATTTTATTGTTTATCCTGGAACTGCAACCATGGCTGCACTCTCTCTCTCCCATGGCAGAGGCACATATAGGCTAGTGGATTTCTGAATCCGCTTCTCAAAAGGATTTACATATGCATGGTAGTAAGCAAATATAGTTTTTAGGTACTAAAGGTCGAATAAATTTTACACAGAAGGCAAACTGTGTTGCAGAGATCAAGTGGGTTCAAAAGAAGCCACAAGTTTGAACTTGGTATTGCCTCTTGCTAAATTTTATTTTAAGTAGTGACCAAACCTCATCAAGCAAACAAGTAAAACAGGAATGCAAATAGTCCATGCATGATTCATCAAAACAGAGAAACGCAACCCACATTTGCATACTGATCTTTTGTACGCTCCCTTTTTCTCCTTTCCCAACCAGCACTCTCCCACCCCTTGGTCCAGCCTCCTCTCCTTCTCTGATTGTCTGGCGTCACCTAAATGAGATTAGTTCTCTTCTTTTCATTTTATTATAATGTTAAGTAAATAGTTATGGCTTGAATTGTGATGGCTCTTTGTTAGTCTGTTTTTTTTTTAATTTAAATGATAGTTTGGTTCATTCGCTTGATATGGAAACAGCAACAATTTGAATAATTAGCTAGCAGTTTAAATAAATTTTTTGCTAGATATTTACTATGTATTAACAGTTTACTCATATTCAACCAAGACAAAGTAACTTCATTTTATCCAAGTATTTAAATAAAGAAGGAAAGAAAGAGAAGGCGGACAGTTTCTTTAAGACCACATTATTAACAGAAAAGGTAAAGCCACTTGCCATATCCCGTGCCACTCCAATTGCTACTAATGTTCTCACCTATTCCAAAGCTTATGATAAAATTGTGCAGTGTGGAAGGACTACTTTTACTTTCTACCGGAAACACCAAACTAACTAGGCTCTCAATTACCAATCAAACTTAATTTATTGAGATTGCAATGCATTGACTCTAACGATCAAATATATAATAATAATAATAATAATGCAGTATATAAGCTGTTGTTAGCCTACTCCGTAATATTAACCAGCTCAACGGAACAAAAAAACAAGTTAGTAATTGAAACAAAAATAAAAATAACGTACAGTTTAATGATCTTGGAGTAATCGCGAGTAAGAATGCTGTAGCCAGTGGACATGCGAGTATCTGCTGCAATTACACAGTAATCTGCTCCTGCTACTGCCACGCACGTTCTGCAAAGTGGTAAGAATAGGAAATAAGCACCGACATGGTCACATGGACAAAGGAAACAATAGTAATTTATGAAACATTACCCGCCATTGTTGTCATAGGGAGACCAGTTGGCTTGCTGCTTCGTCATGGTGATTCGTTGAGTGAGAGAGAGAGAAGAGAGAGAGAGAGAGAGAGAGAGAGAGCTAGGGCTGGAGAAGAAGATTGAATTTGAAGAAAGAGGCAAGATCTGATGATTCGTCTTCAACAAGTCATCGACGCTACGCAGTAAGATGGGCTTATTATTAGAAGGCCCTAGACTACTTGCTGATTAGGCCCAATATTTGTCTGTACAGTTTTTGCGGTCTACTTAAAAGTGGGCTCATTATGGGCTTATAATGGAGTATCTTTTCAGGTACAACAACAACAACAACAACCCAGTAAAATTTTACTAATGGGGGTCTGGGGAGGATAGTGTGTACGCATACCTTACCCCTACCCTGGGGTAGAGAGGCTGTTTCCAAATGAAACTCGGCATCCTTCCCTCCAAGAACTCCCCACCTTGCTCTTGGGGTGACTCGAACTCACAACCTCTTGGTTGGAAGTGGAGGGTGCTTACCATCAGAGCAACCCACCTGGAATATATGAAATATTATTCAGGACATATTTGTCCTGAATTTTTTAACTATTAATTTAAAATTCAGGACATAAAATTCAAATTTCTAGACATAATTTTCGAACTTCAAGACACGATGTCCAGAAGCTTGAACCTTGAGGTTTTAAACTTCACGCCGTTGTATCCTTAAATTTGAACGAATTGGCTAATTTTTAAACATGTTGTAAATTGTAAATATATTTTAAACAGCATACTTAAAAGTTGTTACTTGGTATCATTTTCACAAACTTAATGAAGTATCTTTTCAAGTACTTATCAATATTTGGAATATATATATTATTTGCTAAATAATATTTATTTTATAATTTGGCCCATTATTTCTTTTATACCTTATTCCAGTTTCAACTTCAACCACTCTTTTTCGTTAACTTTAACCAAATACTTGTGTTTGCGACATAGTCCAATCACGTGGAAAGCTGAAAACTTGGATTATTTAGTGTGAAAACTATTGTTTCATGAAATATACTATTCAAATCAATTTTCAGCTTCAAACATTGATTTCCACGCCTCCAACAGCCACAGTAAAAATAAGTGCACGATCTTATCATTTGTCACATGAGAAGAATCTGCCATCCTGTTAACAATTTCTTTTTTAAAATGCCATCCTGTTAAGCTTGCGAAAGGAAATCAATTGGAGATGTCCAATTATGTAGGGATTTTTTTTCAATTATCGCCTATTCCAATTATATCAACCCATCTATTCATACCAAAATCACTCCTTGCAATGTTTCATCTAGTTCGTTCAACAACTTATCTCAATTATTTAAGGGGGCGCTTTTAAACGTGTACAATTAAATCTAAATTAACACCTATTCCATAGAAAAAAGTAGTGAGCACATTTGTTATTTTACAATTAGTAGTCTTAAATTTTACGTGTGATTAAAATAAGAGTATCATTAGAAAGGGCAAGTTAGTCATTGTATAGGCCAAAAATTATACTAGTTATATTTGAGCTACATCGATACTAAGAGAGCCTCTGAAGGCTGCCACGAGTTATCAGTATGATTTCGACAAAAGACGAATACATGGTCGAAGTGACTTGACAAAGGACGAAGGCTAGGTCGAGGAGTAAGCAGAGATCGAAGTCGAGTACTCTCCTTAACGGAGCAGTAACGACTAGTTTTGGGTATATGGCTTTAAAGAGAATATTCCAGTGAATATTCCTAGAATCTGTACTATTAGGATTTTGTGGTACATGTCCCATTATAAAGAGAAATAGAGGTAGTTATAGAGGGGGATTGGACACTCGTTGTAAAAGAATATACATTGACATCCTTTCAAGATTCTTGTTTTATTACATACATACAAAAGACACATTTTCTTGAATTCTTTGTCTAACTTTTCTCCTATGATCCAAGGAGAATCCGAATATTAAAATGTTAATCAATCATTTATCATTGTCAGATGGAGCATCACACGATTTTTATTCTTTTTCGGTTATCTCACTTGTATTTATTTACATAAATGTCATTATATACCATTTATTGCTATTTAATATTGTTCACTTTGTACTTGGGCTATTGAATGTTGTTTATTGTTACGTGTTCACGGCTGCTTCTACGGAATTTGTAACATTCTGCCACCAAATCGGTTAAACGATCTTTTGGATATTAATATTGGTTAAGATTAACTCTATTTTATTAGAAAATCTAATTGTTTAAACCTAGATATAAATTTTGAGTCAAACAGTTTGGCGTCATATGTGGAGATTTTCTCAGTCAATTGTTTAGTTTTCACTAGATCTACGACTCACGTGACTTGTTAATCTAACAAACCACAAGGTTTATCTACCCTCTTTGTGCGTACAAACAAATTTTCCATGGTAGATTACCAAGGAAACAGGACTAGGGCAACCGATAACGTTCCCCTTAACCTCATGAACGCCATCAACGATGACTATGAAACACAGGGCAAAGAAGTGATGCCCACTGCCTCCCCCAGACGAGAAAGGTCGCTTGCCCCTTTCTACAGCATAACAAAACCAAGTGGGAAAGGAGACTCCACGTCCATGGGAGAAGGGACACCGCCTGCTATGAAAAAGCTCTTCGAAGTATGGCTAACTGATACCCTAGTAAGCGTGCTCAACAAACAAGCTCCATGCACGACTACAGAAACCACAAGAGCCCACGTGGTGCAGGACGAACAGGGCGATCAACCAGACCCTCCGACTTCAAGTAAAACTCACAATGTTACTGACAATACAGGTGACGGCGTCCTCGCCGCCGTGCTGAAAAGAATGGACGAAAAGGAAAATGAAAATAAGGCACTGAAATACCAAACGAAAGAGCACTAGGAACGACTAGACAAAATACCTGCCCCCCCCCCCCAAAAAAAAATTATTGCCAAAAAGGGACGCTGGTAGGTTCATAGAACAACCATATAGCGAGGAAGCGACTCCATATTCCATACTAAAGATCTTCAAGATTCCCTCATATCTCAGAATATACGATGGAACAACCGACCCCAAAGACCATATGACTCACTACATCACCGATGTGAAAGGCAATGACCTCATCAAGGAGCAAGTATCCACTATTTTGCTGAAAATATTTGGCGAAACCCTCACTGGAGGAGCATTAACATGGTATTTATAGCTACCAGCCCGTTCCATAGAAATATTCGAAGAAATGGCCGATAAGTTTGTGACGGCACATGCCAAGGCCAAGAAAGCTGAAACAAGAGTGAACGACATCTTTTCCATCAAAGAATCCCCAGGAGAGGGACTGAGGAACTTCCTCACCGATTCAACAAGATAAAGATGACCTTACCAAATGTTTTCGAATGGATGGCCATCGCAACTTTTCAGAATGGGCTGAGTAGAGAGGGTTCGAGAGCGAAAAGAAAACTGCTGAGCTAGTTAATGAAGTATCCACCAATAAATATAGCATTCGATATTAATGAATAACAATAAATAACATTTAAATAAATAGAATAAATTAATCACCCAAGGAAGGATAAAATAAGTAGATATTCTTTTTGCCAATAATAAATGATAGACAATCCCTTGAATATTTGAGTTATTCTCGGATCTAGTGGAAAGGTATAGACAAGAATCTTAGTGAAAAAGTGATGTTTATATCTTAGCAATGAGATCTGATTCTCTTTCTCAAGTCCAAGTGTGTTTTTTACAAAATGAATATCACATGTCCCATATCATTGTGTCTTTTTCTATTTATAGGGAACATGCTCCTAAAAAATCCTAATAGTACAAGTGCAAAGAATATCCATTAGAATATTCTCTTTAATATCATATTTTGAAACTAGCCGTTATAACTCCGTCAAAAGTACTCGACCTCGGCCTCGACCCTTGTCGACTCCTCAACTTCGGCCCTCGTTGATTCTTCGACCACAGATTTCGCCGCTTCTTGGGTTATATCGACAAACGACGACTTGGGAACTCTTCCCCTAGTACTATCTTGGCTTAAATATTCTAAAGATAGATTTTGACACATAAAGTTAGTCCCCCCGCTTATTGCGGCCGACTTCAGGCGGGTTCTTGTTCTTTGTAGTCGAAACAATCGAGCGAGCTATGCAGGTCATAGTGGTTGCGGCAAATTGGCAGCGTGGCCCTACGTGGGCCACACATTTCAAACACTTCGATTTTCCCAGGCGATTTTCTGGAATTATGATGTCTACGAGTTAGGATGACGTCATGCGTCATAATGACGCATATTCCCGATGCGTTGCTTCGTTTCACGTGTGACCTCTGATTAAACCTGCCGCTTCGGTTCCGGTGTCAGTAATGATAAGTCATTTTCGGTTCTGATGCCGAGACCTTTATAAATAGAGGTATTTGGACGCGATTTTGAGGGTTAGGTTTTTCAAAATCCCATATTTTTCTCTTGCTCTCTTCTTGCTTTGTACTTCTCTTCTTCGTTCCAGTGATTTGTATTGTTCTTAAATCTTCATCGTTTGATACCTCTCTTTCCTATATCAAACTATGTCTAACATATCTTCTGAGTATGGTGAGGGAAGTCGTGCGGCCCCCTTGACAGTGGTGTTTCCCTCCCATGAGGAGAGTATTCCTGCCATGGTTGAGGATGGAACCTTCCCGTCGGTGGAAGAGATAATTCCACGCAACCCTAATTCCAAATTCGATTTCACCAAATCACCTGATGATGAACCTGGAGCCTTTCGGCCAGTGATAATGGTGAAGGAATTGGAAGAGCTTAAGGTTAAGTTCGACCTTCCCAATCACATTGAATTAATCCCCGCTGGGTGGAATACGGTACAGGTACACCATCTTAGGTATTGCGCCTTCTCCGCCTACCTCTTCCAAGTCGGCTACTCTCTCCCTCTCCTTTCGATGGCGGAGGAATTCTGTCATTATTACGGTATTTTCCCAGCTCAACCCGCGTCGTATGTTTATAAACTTATAACGATACTTACCAAATTTGTCGAGCTAGCCGGGGTCGAGTTGAGACCTCGGCACTTAATACATCTGTTCGCCCCTAGATTTTATAGGGGAACGATGTTGAATCTTCGCCACCGAGGAGGCAAGTGCTTTCGTGGTGAAGATGGACGACAAAGCCAGCCGCCAATTCTAGTTCAATTTCTTTTTTGTCAAAATCGAAGACATGGTGGCCAATGTCGACGGTTTTTCTGAGGCTTAGAATTATGCATGTAAGTACCTAATTTCCCTGCTTGTAGGTATCTGATTTTTCTCATATGCTTGATCGTGGGTTTTGACCTCTTGTCTTCTTCTCATGCAACCAAGACCTCGCCTCCTCCTTTGGTCGCTCACATTTCTGACTGGGTCGATCGACTCCTCCCTCTCATCGTAGGGATTCGTGAATGTCCAAGTTTCTTCAAGAAGTTTGGGCGTGCTCTCCCTTTGATTGGTAAGTTCCTTTTACCATCAGTGTCTTAGCTTTTGTTTTTGTTTACCTTTGCTGACCTTTCCCTTTCCTTGTGTTTTCTTAGCTTCGGCCAGGGGATCTTTGGGGGAGGTTGAGAGCTCCCGCACCCTCGTTCCAGAATAGGAAAGCTACTATGTCCTCGTTTCCCACCCCTGCTTCGACTGCGACTTACCTGGTCTTTGTCCCTGTCCCTCCTGTTGCTGCGTCCGAATTTGTCCCTCCTTTGGCCGCGGTGGCCACCGATGTAGGAGATTGTGGTTTTGTCCTGCGGGAAACGGCCATAGTGCATATCGGGGAGAGCCTAGAGGCCACTTGTTTGGAGGATACAGATATACGACCTTTGGGGGATGCGATTGAAGGCGTGGTAGGCAGTGATGGCCCTGTTCTTCCAAGATGCGAATAGGCCTCGTCCTCTGGGGTTGTGGCGGACATACCTTCTTCAACTGATGATAAAGGGAAGGTTGTTATTGAGAAGGACATCGGATCTGATTCTTACATGGACGTAGACGAGCTAAGGATGATTGACGAGCGGCTTACTCAGGTTGAAGTAAGGTTAGAGGAGGGTTCAAGGACTATTACGATCCCGATGGATCATAATATTCTTGTGGACACCGAGATGATTATCCCTTCCCTTGTTCCCCTTTGTTCTGAAATCGAGGGTACGACCCTCAAGACTATAGATGATAACTCCCTGTCAAACAACATTGTTAGCCCCGCCCTTCGGGTAAGTACATATGCTGTTAGTTGTTTTCCTTTGCTCTCTAACTTTCTTTGTTCGTTTTGTAGACGACCGTCTTAGAAATTGAGAGTGCTCGAAAGGAGCAGAGGCATAAAGATATCTACGTGAAGTTAAATGACAAATACTTCAGAGTCCTTCATAAGTACCGGGAGCTTCGGTGTCGGCTTCGTGAAGGCGGCGATGTGCGCCAACTGAGGGAGGACTTGAAGGCCAGAGACAAGGAGCTGGTGCAGATGGTGGGGAAGTGCAATGTCTTGGAGGGGACATTGAGGAGCAAAAAGGAAGAGCTTGAGCTTAGTAAGTGGGTCAAAGTCCAGTGCAGTGATCTCCAAGCTCAGGTAGTCATGTTGCGCGGCCAGCTCGAGGAATGTCTATTTAGGGGGGAAGCTCTTAGTGGCGAGGTCACTGAGAAACAATGGGAGCTAAAGAATGCGGAGTTTGCGCGGTCGGAGGCTTTGAGAAAGGCGGAGTCCCTTGAGCTGGTGATTCGGACTCCCCATTCCGAGAGAGAATGATTTAATGACGGCCAGGCTCAAAGAAGAATGACTCGATGAAAGGATTGGGGAGTTGGAGAGAGAGACTTATGGCCTCTACGCTCGAGTTGTCGCTCTGGAGGCCGAGAAGGCCCAATTACTGGCACATCTGTCCTCTTCGCGCACTTCAGATTTTACTAATGTTCCTCGGGAGTTATATGAGGAGTGGATTCATGCCAAGGCCCAGTTAGATGTCTTTCGATATTTGCATGCGGCGGGATCCATTTCTGAGACTGCCCTCGAAGATGTTCGTGTTAAGGCTCGTGAAGCTCGAGTCGGCTGTGGGTATGATCCCTCTATGCCTGAGACCGGTGAGGACGAGGGGGACAAGGGTGTAGACCAGCTCGAGGAGAATGCCTGGTATGATTCCGCATATCCTGAGGATGAAGGTGGCGATAGCGAGGGTATTGATGGCCAGGGTGGCAACGCTGTTGAGGGCCAAGTTGGCGAGGATATTGAAGGCCGTAATGGTGGTGACAAATAATTTTCTCTTTTGATTTTTTGTGCCGGTGAGGACGAGGGGGACAAGGGTGTAGACCAGCTCGAGGAGAATGCCTGGTATGATTCCGCATATCCTGAGGATGAAGGTGGCGATAGCGAGGGTATTGATGGCCAGGGTGGCAACGCTGTTGAGGGCCAAGTTGGCGAGGATATTGAAGGCCGTAATGGTGGTGACAAATAATTTTCTCTTTTGATTTTTTGTGTATTTTTTGCCGGCATATTCACGAGCCTATGGTAAAAAGTTTTAAGTATATGAATATCAAAGTTATTCCTTGCATCTTCTTCTCTTCTGTGGTTTATTTTCTGTACTTATGTATATTTTTGTTTCTTTGTTGGAATGTGGCCGAGGGTCGATAGGTGTTTCTTTGTTTCTTGTATATCTTCTCCTCTTAAAAAAGCAACAAACACTATGTAGATATGGTCGGACAGTAGTGGTAACATGCAATAAATATCCCAAGAAATCAAAGGCAACAATGTAGCATTCAATATCAATGAATAACAATAAATGATATTTAAGTAAATAGAATGAATGAGTCACGCAAGAAAGGATGGAATAAGTGGATGTTCTTTCTAACAATGATGAATGATAGACATCCCCTATCATTGTGTTTTCTTCTGTTTATAGGAACATGCTCCTAAAAAATCCATCAACTAGAATATTTTCTTTAATATCCTATCTTGAAACTAGCCGTTATAACTTCGTCAAAAGTACTCGACCTCGACCTCGACCCTTGTTAACTCCTCGACTTCGGCCTTCGTTGACTTTTCGACCACAGACTTCGCCGCTTCTTGGGCCATTTCGACAAACGACGACTTGTGAACTCTTCCACTAGTACTGTCTTGGCTTAAATATTCTAAAGATACATTTTGACCAATACAATAATATGGCTTAAGAAGTTTGTAGTGTAGCTACCAAAGTTTATTGTGGAACAATATGGGACTTAGTAGTAGATAGGATAACTGCATCCACCTTTTCCCTGTTTTTTGCCTGTTGATAATTCATAGGTATGGGAAAAAAAACTTCTCTTCGTTTGTAGGAAACTGGAATATTTGCAAGAAGACAACTACAAATTGGAAAGAGTATGAACATGCGTATTGTTCACTTAAACAATAAGACTTGTAGTACTGTTGACCAATTTCAGTTATTGCTTGCTCAACTTTTAGTATCTCCGATTGCAGTCATTTTCAACCAAGTTATTTTGTTTCCTAGGTTTAAGTAAAAGGCATACCACAGTTTCTTAACAAAGCATAAGACATTAAATGAAGATGTTTACAAATATATTAGACTGGTCATCTATATATTCGAACTTATAACTCATTTGCCGACATTATTGGACTTCTCTTTTCTTCTTTCAAAATTGTGCAAAACTAAGAGCTACTACAAAATAGAGCATTGTGGGGTGGGTTCTTCCCTGCGCGTAACATGAACGACTGGTGCTATTCCCTGACAGACAGCACAAACTGGGGGCATAACTGGAGGGGGAGGAGCATACATCTGGGCCTGGGGTTTGGGTTTCTGCTCTTCGGCCTTTTTCTGTCCATCTGGTTTTGGAGGAGCTGCTGGAGGCCCAATACTGACCACTTCCACAAATTTCCCAGCTTTCCTCGATCTCACAATGACCTCGTATGGGTCAGCATCACCCGTTACACTCAAAGTCCCCTTTGCTCCATCAATTTCAATTTTTTCCACACCTTCAATTTCAAGTTGTAAAGTTTCAAATTCATATATTACATCCAAGTACCCGTAGGATGAAGATATGGTAAAGTTAAATTAATCTGGTAACTTTATTTTGTTACCATGTTTCTTTCTTCTTCTTTTTTCTTTGGGTTAATTGCGTGGGTGGGGCCATTTCTTATGAGCTACCAAATAAAATATATGAAAAGAAGCTATTATTATATGAAATAATGTGTACTCCATGTGTTTTTAGAAAGAAAAAAATTTAAAGTGTGAGTATGAGTGTCAAACCTTTTAACTGTTGTGTATTTGAACCTTTGATTCGTTATTTAAAAAAAAAAAATGAAATTAACATAGTTAGAAATTACATAATTACTCAAAATCCTAGTCGTTACCACTTAATTATTGTAGATTTTTTAATCGCAATCTCGATTGCAAAAACGAAAAGAAAGTCAGAACAGTAAAACAGAAATCAAAAAGAAAAGTTGCAGAAACGTACCTGGCAGTCCTGAAACTGCTTTGAGGATCTTCTTCTTGCATTTATCACAAGAAACATCAACCTTCAAAACAGTCTTTTGCACCATTAGCGAGAAGTTTTTGAAATATCTATTCAGAATACCTTAATAGAAAAAATTGAGCATGGCTATAATGTCAATTCAAAGAAAGCAATAAACTCAACCAACTATGGGTTGTTCACCCTCTTCTGCCTAAGTTCTCCATTATATGCTTAAGTTCTTCCAATTGTCTTCTTCCGTCTTAGAAAACAATGCTATTATTTTAATCATTTTTCAACGTTTGATTTTTTCTACTCCGTTTTTTCCCCCCAATTTCCCTTTGCATTGACATGTTGTTTCGTCTCGAATGATCTCATCTATGTAACAATGTGTACTCGGCTCCGATTTCCGTATAGGGAACTCAAGTCTCAACAACTGAGACTATTTTCTTTGTTAACTCCTTTTTTCGGCGGAGTTAAATGACTAATGAGAAAAAAAGCATTAATTAAATTCCCCGAATCCGAACGGTACCAGATAGAGTTGTAATAACTAGTAGTAGCTACTATATAGCAACTTCATACTTCCGGAAACACTTTTCTCTTACATATTCTTCCTCTTTTTTTAATTCGAAATTAAAGTGTATTACTATATTTTAGCAATGGCAAATTGCCAAAGGGGACATAAACAAGTTCAAAAGAAAAATCGAAGCTGGTTTAAATTCGAGGGTTTGCTTTTCTCTCTCAACTTGTATTTCTTGCGAAGTCCTGAATTTAGTCCATATTCGAAAATTATTTCTTTTCTTTTCTGTTTTATCAACAAAAAAAGAAAAGAAAAATCAACTACCTCTTTGTCGTTTTTTTTTAAAGGCACAATCTAGATGGCATGAATTGTCACCTTTGATTATTGACTTTTTCATGCTGTTCTGGTCGTCGATTAAATACCATAACACATACAAAGGAAATTTAATGAAAAAAGAGAATTATAATTGCCGCCAGGCAAACGGCAAGGCACTGTGATACGATTAGCATAGTATAATACCAAATCTTTATAGGCATACTTTAAAATGAAGAAGTCAAACCACAAATGAAGTCGACAAATAAACCAACTCCGGATCTTATGTGATAATGGTATTTTTGTGCAACTTTTTAAATATTGTCATGGACTCAATTGGCACTATTATTTGACCTATTGAAATTATTTCTGTCGTTAACTAATGGAAGGAAGTGGGTTTACATAGTAGTGTTTGAACAAAATAAATTAGTTAAAGTGATAGAAGTTAGATATACAAACACATGTCGTGCATCTATTTATTTGAGGTAAGCATTCGTCGCAAATAAATTTTTATCTTAGTTGGTAAAATAGATCTACACATTATGTTTACACCAAATCATAATAATTTATTATGGTTAAATCATAAATTAAGGTGGTAATATATATATTAATTAATTATAATTTAGCTACAAAAATATATATCATTTATTAATTTGACGTTAAACACCAATCACAAATAATTTTTTATCGTAATTGTCCATGTACCAACAAGTAGTAGTGAGGCAATTGAAGAAGTTTTTTGTATAATGGGTGGCACGGACTATTGAGCCTAAAATTTAGGCTCAAACGCATTTGGCAGTGGGAGAAGCAAACAACATGATTGTTAAACGCATTATAAGCAAAAGCCTGAAAAGAAGGGGGACCCCAAAGGCTTTATAAGAGAGAAGAAGATGAAAGACTATCTTTTCTTTAGCTCTTTGGTGCCACTTTCATTTCTCAGCTTTTTCCTTCCGGTGCTCTTACTTCCTCTTTGTAAGGTCTACAAATTCTACTAATCAGAAACGGAAAAGGATCAAACTGCATCTAACCTATTCGCTTAGGTTTAAAAATGCACTGTCCACCTATTTGTAGTAAAAATTGGTAAACTTTTCAGCCCACTCATACTAAACTAACGGTCCTATTTTGATTAAATTTTTATGTGTCAATTTTCTATTTGCTTAAATTAAAATTTCACCCCATATCCACTTATTAGCCTAATCCATCACCTAAAATATGCATACCCAACCCATGACCCGCTTTTTAAAATGCGCTAACTTCACCTCTCAACTTCTCCTCTTCCATCCCTGCCTTTCCGCTCTACATTTAATCTAATCATCCTCCTCCATGACCAAAGTACAATAACTCATCATTGCCGATAGAGGACCACCGTTGGTTTTAATTTTCAGATCTTCACCCTTCAACACCTACGGATCTTCCTCTCCCACTCTGATTTTTCGACCTTAATTTATTTTTTAAATTAATATTTTTTTGTTAAATCAATTTTTTGAGTGAAATCGGAAACTTTTTAGAATTAGGTTAAAGGTTCATTTTAAGATTTTATGGTTTAATAAATTATCTTTCTGCCAAAGTTATATTTAATGTGCCACCATACAGCTTTTTAGAGTTAATTGAAATCATGTGAGCAAATTAGCTTCACGGTTCGTCGGTGATGATTTGGTTGGAAAAATGTCGGCGGTGATTAAGTTGGGGAAGATGAACAAGGAAAGGGATATGGTACCAAATAATAAATTAATACAAAAAAAATATAAAATTTTGACAAATGAAACCTAAATAACGATTAGATCATGAATCAGGTATGGAATCGGGTGTTTGAGGGGGCTAAAATGGGTTTAACATATTGGAATGACTAAGATGGATCGTGGGTGTGTTATTTACGGATAAGATCTAGGTTAGAGTGAGATTTTTAACTTTGACCAATAAGCAATTTTCACGTCATATATAATAAAATATTTTTTTATTTAGCAAAGGTCCGTCAGAAATAAGGACATGAATGGACAAGATTTTTAACAGTGAGGGCAGTTTTTACAAAATAGGTGGACGAAGGGTATTTTTAAACTTAAGCGAATAGGTTAAGGGCAGTTTTGGCCCTTTTCCGAATCAGGAATTATGTAGTACTATTGTTTTGGCCATAACTAAAAACTAAAATACCAATGCCATATATTTACCCTTAAATCGGATAACACTTAAATTTGTATGCGATTTTAAAGATACGTAGATTGATTCTACAAAAATAATCAATAATATTAGATAAACGTGTTAAAGACAAAAATGAATTATCAAACTAGTTATGATGTTATGGCCTAACCCGAACCTAGGTTGAACAGTAATTTTGCCCTCGATTAGTCACTTGGCTTGAGCCCGATTATGAACAAAGGACATAACAATTGAATAAGAACTTTTGCAGTAATTAGAAAGCGAGAATAAATTTGTATTGCTTTGATTCGTGTATTACCATGTGTGTTATAAAAGAAAAACTTTCCTTTTATATAGTAGGAGTGTTTCATTAAGTCTAAAAAAGTAAAAATCTTCCTTTCTCATTAATTATTGATCTGTAACCATCATCGAGCGAGACCTGCGATGTGCTATCCGGTTAGGTACAGATATCACGACCCTTTATCCGTCGTGGGCAACCGTTTGCCATATTTCCCGAGGTCTTAGAGCTCGTTCTGGGTCCGAAAAGCGTTGCTTTATCACGCCTGATGATGAACACATCGTTCACCTTTCATGGATCTCGATACGAAGGTCTCCCAGCCTCGATTTCAACCTCGTGCGTACGTGTCCTTCTTCCGTCTTCTTCACCGGGAAATTGGGGTATACATTATCCCCAATTTTACCCGTATACATATAGTCTCCTCGTTTTCCGGAGAGTATGTTTGCCGAAATAATAGGAAACAATAGATGAACCCTGGTTCCTTTCTTCATGCGTTACAACTGAGATGACGGGTAAACTGAAACGTCCCATCAGCCGCGTCGTTCTGACTTCGGACACGTGTCATTCACCGGCTGGTTGCCATCACACATTGATTATCTTTCCCCTATAAAAGCTTTAACCTTTTTCACTTCTTTCACTTTTCGACTCTAGATTTATCCCCGAACTTTCAGACGGTTTTCAACTTCTCCAAGTCTTCATACCTTGTTTTTTGAGCCTTCATATCTTCATCTTCATCCTTATACATTTTCTTCGAACCTTCAACCCAGACCTTCATACCATCTTCAAATCTTCATATTTTTATTGAAACCTTCATACTCTTCTTCAAACCTTCATATTTCATAAATTGCAATGGAAAAAACTTCCAAGTCAGTGTCTCAGTAGGCAGCTCCTTCATCTTCCCACCCAACCGCAGATGATGAGGTGGCCGTTACCGAAATGGCTCAGGAGCCTTCCATGAAGAGCTTCATACCCGGGGGCTGCTCTATCGGGGACGATTTCAAGGTCGAGAAGGCCTCTAGCCAACAAGACTAAAGCGGGGGAGCATAGAGATACATATGCATTTTCACTGAAGATAACCTACCCGTAGTCCGAGCGGACTGTAAATAGGAGGGTAAGGACGTGGTTTTTCCGGGGGCCAATGATGATATCATTACTCAAGTGAAGAGGTATCTGGGTATTTACACTTACCCTTTCACGCTCTCCCGGTGGCCCCCATAGTCCTTACTTTCTACAAAAGGTACGAGGTGTGCCTTGGGAAAATCCACCTGTCCTTTTGGAGGATCGTGATCCTATTATGCCATTTCGTGAACAACACCGAAGCCCCTCGGCTCACCTTCGACCATATACTCCGCCTATACATTCCCCGAATCTTCAGAGGGATTGATTAAGCTCATTCACTGAGGACCGAGACCGAGGTTGGCAGCAGAGGTTCATTTGGGTGAAAACCGAAGACCTGATCCCTCCTAAGTTCCTGTCGTTCCCCAAGGAGTGGAACGTATCCTGTATGTATTGTCTTTCCTGAGTATTCCTTTTTTTATTCTTTCTCTCATTGCCTATGCTTATGGTCGTGCAGTGGTTGCCCAAGTTCCTGATGCAATACTATGATTCAAGGAGTGGATCGAGGGGATCTACAAGCAGATGTTGTACTTCGAGTGCGCATGACGCGAGATTTCGAAGGGCAAATGGGAGGGCCGTTCTCATAGTGAGGTTCTTTCTTGAATAATTATTACCATGCTCTTAACTTACATATTGGTAACCTTTTCTCTTTTCTTAGAGGTTTGCTTAAGATCACCGAATTTAGGACGTTGGATGAGGACGAGAATCTGTCTTCGCTTGCCGAGCCCTCCATTTCGAGGCAGCCTAGGGCTGCCACGAAGGAGGAAAAGAAGAAGAAGAAGAAGAAGAAGAAGAAGAGAAAGTCCTCGGATTCCCCAGACGCCGAGGCAAAGAACAAGAAAAAGGTAGCCATCCGGATCCGGAGGCCCAAGAAGAGCACCAAGTCCAGGGTACCAGACCCCGATGCTCTCTACAGTCTCAAGGACGAGCCAGAAGATGATGACATTTTTGTCGCTCATGGGTCGACACTTAATGAGGGGGAGCAGGCGACGACCGAGAAAAAGGATTATGAGGTCGATCCCTCTCTAACTCGGGAATCAGAGGGAGAGACGGAGGTTGTGGCTTCCCAAGAAGCCACCCCTGCTCCGAATAAGGCAACTGGTGTTATTGACCTTCTATACCGAGTCTATGCTCAAAGAGGCCCAAGCGAGCAAAGAAAAGTTTAGTGAGGGAGCGCAGGGCCCGGACGATGCCCTCAACACATTTTTCGACGACATGGATATGGCTGCACTGGAGGATTTTTCTGGGCTTGGTAACCTGGAGGTCCCAAAGAAGGATGTTCCCTCTGGAGCCAGTGGGCTGAGTTCGAGCCCAAAACTAGTGGAGCAATTTCCTGCTCCGAGTGTGGACCCCGAGTGTAAGAGAACGATCATTCTTTCAATTTTGGAGGATGCCCAGGTCTTTTCCGCTCTAGCGGGTGTAGCCAGTTACCTCTAATGATTGGTGACTGAGGAGGATCAGTCAAAGATAAATGAGGTGGGCATGTCGAGCCTCTTCAACCAGGTGCAGCAGACGCTGAACTAGGTAAGGCGTCAACCCCTTTGAACCCCTTTGTGAATCTCACTTAGGTTTTTGATGTCTTCTGCTAACTTCATTGTTTTTCAAGATTCAACACTTCACCATGAAAGCTTCCTCTGGTACCGCTTGAAGATTAGCCAGCTCAAGTTCAAGCTCAAATAGCAGGCCCGGAGGAAGGACATGTATAGAGCTCTTAATGAGCAGCAGGATGAGGCCCTTCAAGACCTTCCGATTCTCCAGGTCGAGCTCAAAAAGCTCAGACGGAGGCCTCAACCCTGAAGCTGGAACATGCTGACCTGGTTGAGAAGGTAAAGATCTTTGAGGCTAAAAATGAGCAGCTAGTCATGGTGACTAACAACACAACTTCGTAGGTCCAACAATAGATAGACCTAATCGACCAATTGATAAGTGGGGATTTTAACTACTTATTAGTGCCTTTTAGCTTTCATTTTAGCCCAAAAGCGTTTAATTGTGTTCCCGAAAACTGATACAATATGCTTAATTTCAAGAGTATTGGAAAATGAGCCACTAAGATGAAATCCAACTCATGAAGGAGTGATATGAACTCAAGAACAAAAACAGGCACAGAAGCTCAAAGTACGGACCACAAAATATTATTTGTGGCTGCAGATTGTGAAGGCAAGCTTATCAGAGACAAGTGCAAAGTGCAGTCCGCACATGAAATGTGCAGCTGTAGAAGCTAAGCAAGATCAGAAGTTCAGAGAGTTCTCATTTCAAGCTAAAAGGAAGTGCGAACCGCACAATTATTGTGCGACAACAGAAGATCAGCTGCGCGGCCGCAACTGCATTTGTGCGGTCCGCAGAAGAGCCATGTGCGGCCTTACTCAGAAATGTGCGGACCGCAGAAAGAGAGAAATGCGACCGTGGTTCAGAATTGTGCGGCCGCAAAAGTCCAATCCTGCCAAGCTGAAGAAAAGTGCGGACCGCACATAAAATTGTGCTGTCACATAGCCTCCGAAATGGCAATTTTGTCCGAAATTTCCAGCACTGTATAAATAGAATAGTTTCACGTTTTAGGGAAACTTTTGTAACTTTTGACATCAGCAGCTGTTTACTTTGCTTCTTTTAGTAGTTTTAGCTATTTTGAGCTTTTTGAATATTAGTTTTATCATTTTAGTCATGAATATGGTTTTAATTATCACTTCTTCTTTATATTCTAATTTAAGCATGAGTAGCTAGATTTTCACTAGGGTTGTTGATCACACCCAATTCTAGTCTTAAAAAGGATAAGCGGTCGCTGCAAATATAATCCGGTCTAAAAGTCCGGAGTCGAATCCCACAGAGAACTAAGGCTTAGCTATAACTGTTTAATACCACTAAGAAGACAAGTTTGAACAATTTTTTCAAATTATAAAGATTGAGATTTATATTTCTAACTAATTAACTAGCAAACACTAGAAAGTGATAAAATTATCAACTAACAAGACAAAGGGTTGGAGACTAAATTAAGGAGGTCTAGAGTTATGATTTCCCTAATTGTCGGAATCCTTCCAGCTATGTTCCCAACAATTTCGCCAATATATTCTCTACTGATCATGAGCACTTTAGGTGCCGTAATTCTCTCTCGAGTAACTACAATAATTTACTAGACATATTCTCTCGAACTACGCTAGTTGGCTTCATCGAACCGCTCACTATGACCACATCAAGGCTTTGTTATTTCTAAACCTACCTTTAAACCCGCTGTATTGATTTCTCACATACGCTAGGAGTGACGTTGTTCAACAACCACCTAAATATGTATCCTTTCTCAAGAAATACATAATAAATAGGCACAGTCAATCGATGGTCATTCAATCAACTGAAATAAACATGTAGTTGAACAAATAGATAAATTCAAAGGCTAAATTATATTAAAACATAACAAGAATTCATCCTACAAAAGGTTCCATCAAAACCCTAGATAACAAATTAGCTACTCATAATAGCATGTAAAAACTACAATACTAAAAGTCATAACCAATAATGAAAAGTTGTAAGAAGAAGGGAAAAACTCGTGGTTGAATCTTCCTCCTTGCTTCTCGCGTATTCTTGCCTCCTTAGGTCGAATCCCCACTCTCTTTAGCCTCCTTAGGTCTAAATTATGTCAAAAGTCTTCAAAATACCCTTTTTCCATGTATACATACCAAGTAGGGTCGGCCCCAAATAATTATACCTTCTCCTACGCAAAAAGGACACTTTTCCAGGTCAGGATATCCACGGCCGCGGATTCAACCATGGATTTGGCCACGGATTTTACCCAGTGTTCTGCCTCACATCCGCGGCCCGATCCGCGGCCGCGGATTAGACCGCATTTTTTACCCTGTTCTGTTTAGAATTTGGAAAAACATAAAACATGAAAGTTGTAGAACTTTGAATTAGATTGCCAACCATATATTGTGGAGCTCAAATATAGTTCTGAGTGAAAGGTTATGTGTAGTTTACTAGACAGTGCCCAATATGCCTACTCGATTCTTCGTTCGTTCTTAACTATCATCCGTTGATCCCCGAAGACGATCCCGGCTTAATTTCTTGGGATTTTACTCAGAATTCAAAGCTCCAAATCACTTGAATTCATTCCATAACATCTACATAACTCGGAATCACTCCTACAAAGCATAAAATACATAATTAGTGCAAAACACTAGCGATTAAAGCTCAAACTCAATTAAAGTGCAGTAAATTAGAGTGTAATAAGCGACTAAAATACGTAATTATAAACTATCATCAGTTTTCACCCAACCCTAGTGTGTGAACTTCATCGGTGTTTGATTTATTATTTGTTTATGGATGGGTGTTGATTATCTAGCCTAGTTCTTGCTTTTAATAGAGGATTTAATGGTTGCAAACATTATTTCATGCCTAATTGACCGGGTCTCTACTTGAGAAAGATAGACTTAGTCTACGAAAACTTGGCTAGCAAGGAATTGGGTCAATCAAGAGATTGATAAACCCAATTAAAGGGTTGAATCTAGAGATAGTAAAACCCGACTTGAGCTTATTATCAACTGCTTTGTTCAATACCCATTTGGACTTGAGAAAGCCAAATTGGGCAAAATCATTCTCTGATTGAGAGGTATTGAGTGGGTATTTGAGTGTTGATGGCAATAATACACCCCGACCAGTAAAACAAGATTTAAGGCTTACAACCCATTAAGCGAACACCTAGGTGAAGGTCACAGCTAGGGCTGCTTATCGGGCGGATTGGGCAGTTAATTACTCTTAACGGTTTGGCTTAACAGTTATCGGCTTTTAAATGTATTAATCCGCTAGCCACCCGATAAGATATCGGGCGGATTGGTATCGGTTTAGCTCTTATCGGGCGGTTATCGGGCGGTTTATCGGCCTAATTAAATCTATATTGCGTGCATTAATTGTTTGTTGACCGCCTAGCATACAAATTCATAATAGGAAATTACACATTGAGTCCAGACAAACTTGTCTGCTAACGCCTATATAAAAATGATGTAGTGTGTCATGTGTTGTAGAGTGAAAAAAGTAGAACACATTGTAGGCTAGATTACATCCCAAGGCAGACTACATATGAGTCCAGACATATATGTATGTTAACGCCTACCATTAAATCCCAAAGCAGACTACATTACATGAGTCCAGACATACATATGTCTGTTAACGCCTAGCATACAAATTCAAAATAGGAAATTCCAGTCTATATTCAAAGTGAGTCCAGGATACATATTTCAAAATGATTAACCCATAAGTGAGCAGACTACACAGAAATATTTGGCCTGCAGCTAACGCCTAATAGAGCTTGAATTTATGTAGCTTCAAAGTTCAAACAACAACTTCAAATTTCTAACTTAAACTCTCAACCAGGCATTTCACGCTATATCATTAACCATACAAACAACACCGAGCAAAAGGCAGTTATGTATAGAAAAAGGGATGGATTATAAGTAGGAAACAATTTACAGGAAACGCAAATGCGCTATTTCCCCAGAACATAATTCAAGACAGTACTATCATCAATATTGTGGGATAAAAGTTGTGGCAACAACACTGTTGTTCTTCTGTTAAACATAGACAGCAAGCATTAGTTTTAAAAAATAAAAGCAGAGGTGAACCATAGACAGCAACTTAAACAATCTTATAGTAGGGTAGGAGAATAAGCTAAGCTAATAGCTGGAAGAAGTGGAAGGGTTTTTGATATTTAATATATATATGGATAAAATCAAATTTTATATATATATATATATATATATATATATATATATATATATATATATATTATTCTTAACGGGTTAACGGATTATCCGTTAAAAAAAATTGAATAATCCGCCCCCAAACCGATAAGCCGTTAATAAAAAACTTTCAATTCGTTCCCCGTCCGTTAAACCATTAACCCGATACCAATGAGCCATTAAGCTTCGGTTTCGGTTCGGTTTTCGGTTTCGGTTTGGTTTTGAACACCCCTAGTCACAGCCCTAGGCCTTTTATATCATTTGAAAAACAACCAAAAATAATTTCCTAGTTTAAATTCTTAGTTTGTAATCTTAGTTTAAAATTAGACCTAGAAACAACCAAAGTTTGTGGAAGTGAAATTTGAGATAATTCAAGCTCATAAACTATAATATATATCCCTACCATTCATAGATCCCTGTGGAAAATCTACCCCGACTCCTTGTTGGGTATTACTATTGCATCGACCGTTTTGATATCCTCAAATAGAGGAGTGAAATTGGATGAGATCAATTTTTGGCGCGGTTGCCGTGGAGCTAAAAAATGGTGTTAGCTATATATTTAGGTGTGTTTTTGGAATATCTTTTTTTTCTTCCTTGTTACTAACGTGTGAGTATTGTAGGTGCAATCATGGAAAACAACGAGTTCAGAAACATAGCCGTGGGTGATGTGGATATTGATGATGATGCAATGGATGAGGTCCCTCTTGAACCTCAAGCCAATAGACGAGGACGACCACCTAAAGAAAATATGCCCGTTCCACCCCTACCTCCACCACGAGCGGTTCCACACCAGGTGTTATCGAATAAAGGGTATGCAAGTGCTATAGTCCCACCCCATATTAGGGCAGGCAACTTTCAAATAACCAATGTGATGCTCACTTTTCTCGAGCAACGAGGGTTCTTCACCGGTGTATAGTGAATCAACTTGCCGATGGGAACTTCATGACTACACCTTATGCGGAGGCGTGTGAGATTTTGGATGAAATGGCGGATACTTCATCAGTGTGGCAATCTAGAGCCAATGTCCCACAAGGTGATCCAAATATGATTCTTCTTCATAAAGAGTTACATGACCATGGGCAAGCAATAACCGAGTTGACAACCACCATGAACCAATTGGCAAAAGCTCAATTTCAACAAGTGCAAAACCCGAGGCAAGTCAATGCTATGAAAGGGGTCAATATGATGGTAAACAAGAGAAGACTAAAAAGTCCACAAGTGCAACAAAGAATGGACAATTGTTTGCAAGATGATAGTGAGTTTAATTAAGGAGATTCTTACAATGATCAAGATGAAGAGGTCCAATATGTGAACTTTCAAGGGCAAAGAAACAACTACCAAGGCCCTAGTCAACAACAATGGAGACCTTCGAATAATCAAGACAATTGGAATTCTAGCAATCAAGGCAATTGGAATAGTGGCAACAATCAAGGCAATTGGAATGAAAGCAGTAACCAAGGGAATTAGCAAAATAATAATAATCAAAGAAATTGGGGAGGCAACAACCAAGGCGGGTGGAACAACAACCAAGGAAATCGAGGGTCGGGTTTTCAAAGGCCCCAGATGTACCAATAACCGAGCAACCCACTTCCTTATCCTTCTCATGTTCATAGTTTCTCTAACAATGAATTGGGTCATATTGAGAACATGTTCAAGCAAATGATGGAGAAGAATGCCGATTCTGATGCCCAACTTGCTTCACACAACACATCAATCCGTAACATAGAAGTGCAAATGGGTCAAATCTCTCAAGCTTTAAATTCTCATCCTAAAAGGGCATTACCAAGTGATACGATAGTGAACCCGAAGGGTGAAAACCCTACGGGGCATGCCATGGCCATTACTACAAGAAGTGAAAAAGGTGGGAATGCACCTACCTCAAGCCAAAGGAAACTTGTGGATGATGAGCAAGTGGTAGAAGAAGAGGAGATCCCGAACAATGTGGTGAAAGCAAATAATGAAGTGCGGATTGGTATTGATGACATGGTGGAAGAGACTCAAGAGAATGTCAACCCGTCTAGGGATCATGTGATTGACATACCATAAACAGTAGTGCAAAAATCTAAGGCACCATTGCCTAAGCCACCTCCTCCCTATCCTCAAAGTCTTGCCAAGAAAAATGGCGAGAATCAATTCAAGAAGTTCATTGATATGATGAAGAGTCTCTCTATAAATGTGCCATTAGTTGAAGCTTTGGAGCAAATGCCTGGATATGCTAAGTTTATAAAAGACTTTGTGACAAAGAATAGATCGATGAACTTTGAAACTATCAAAGTCACTCACCAAGTGAGTGCACTTGTGCATTCGATGGCTCCAAAGTTGGAAGATCCCGATACTTTCATAATTCCTTGTACCATTGAAAGTGCTGAATTTGCAAAAGCTCTCTGTGACCTTGGGAGGATTATTAACTTGATGCCCTATTCGATTTTCAAACATTGGGAATTGGGTAACCAAGACCCACATCTATGAGATTACAAATGACCGACCGTACAATGAAGAGACCGTTGAGGGTGATTGAGGATGTATTGGTTCTGGTTGACAAGTTCATTCTCCCGATGGATTTTGTGATTCTTGATTGTGAAGTAGACTATGAGGTGCTGATTATTCTTGGTAGACCTTTCCTTGCTACGGGAAAGGCTCTTGTTGATGTGGAAGCCGATGAACTCACTTTCTGGGTGGGTGATGAAAATGTGGTGTTCCACGTGTGCAAATCTATGAGGCAACTGAATAGAAATGAAGTGTTTTCATTTGTGGACTTGGTGATCGATGTAATTATTGATGATACAAGTGCCACAATTAATGTGGGTGACATGTTGGAGGCCGTTTTGCTAAATTTTGATTATGATGAAATGGATAGCTTCATGGAATATGTCAATTCTTTGCAAGGGATGGGGTTATACAATTATGCTCCTCGGAAACTTTTCTTGGATCTCAAAAATAGAAAAACTCCTCCTACAAAGCCTTCAATTGAAGAACCTCCTATCTTGGAGTTGAAGCCATTGCCTTCACATCTCAGGTATGAATTCCTTGGCCCTTGTTCTACTTTACCGGTTATTCTTTCCTATTGTTTGACTAACATGCAGGTTGACTCTACATTGGCGGTGCTCCACAAGAGGAAGAAAGTTATTGGGTGGACTTTGGCGGATATTCGGGGAATAAGCCCCATAGTTTGCATGCACAAGATTAATTTGGAGGAAGATGCCAAACCCTTCATTGAACATCAAAGGAGACTCAATGAAGGAATATAAGAGGTGGTCAAAAAGGAGATCATAAAGTGGTTAGATGCTGGGGTTGTCTACCCCATTTCTGACAGTTCGTGGACTTCTCTGGTGCAATGCGTTCCGAAGAAGGGGGGCATAACTGTGGTTACCAATGATAAGAACGAGTTGATTCCAACAAGAACGGTGACCGGGTGGAGAGTGTGTATGGACTATCAAAAGCTAAACAAAGTCACAAGGAATGACCATTTCCCACTAGTTGACCAAATGCTTGATAGGTTGGTCGGTCGGGCGTTCTATTACTTTCTAGATGGATATTCAGTCTACAATCAAATCTTTATTGCCCCGGAAGATCAAGAGAAAACAACCTTCACTTGTCCCTATGGCACTTTCGCTTTTAAGCGGATGCCATTTGGCTTATACAATGCACCGATAACTTTTCAACGGTGTATGATGACAATCATTACGGATATGGTAGAGGACTACCTTGAAGTCTTCATGGATGACTGTTCGGTAGTCGGGGATTCTTTTGATGATTGCTTGGCAAATTTGGATAAGGTTTTGGCAAGGTGTGAAGAATCGAACTTGGTGTTGAATTGGGAGAAATGCCATTTCATGGTCGAGGAGGGTATTGTCCTTGGCCACAAAATTTCAAAGAAGGGAATAGAGGTCGACAAGGTAAAAATAGAGGTGATTTCTAAACATCCACCTCCAACATCTGTGAAGGGCATGAGGCATTTCTTGGGTCACGTAGGGTTCTACCGGCGTTTCATAAAGGAGTTTTTCAAGGTGGTGAACCCCTTGTGCAAGATTTTGGAGAAAGATGCTAAATTTCACTTGAACGATGATTGCATGAGAGCATTTGAATTGCTCAAGTTCAAGTTGACAACTACTCCCAATATCACCCCCGAATTGGAACATTCCTTTTGAGCTTATGTGTGATGCTAGTGATATGGTGGTTGGAGCAGTTTTGGGGAAACGTATCAACAAGACTTTCATCCGGTCTACTATGCTAGTAAGACAATGAATGATGCCCAAGGCAATTACACTGTGACCAAAAAAGAGCTCCTTGCCATTGTGTTTGCTATTGAGAAGTTTCGCCCGTACTTGATGGGTGCAAAAGTGATTGTCCACACGGATCATGCGGCACTTCGTTACCTTATGAGCAAGAAAGATTCCAAAGCCCAGTTGATGAGATGGGTGCTTTTGTTGCAAGAGTTTGACATAGACATCCAAGACCGAAAAGGAAGTGAAAACTAAGTGGCATACCACTTGTCTCGTTTGGAGGAGGAGTGGAGGCCGCATGATGTACTTGAAATCAATGACTCCTTCCCCGATGAGCAACTCTTAGCCATTTCATTGAAAGAGGTGTCATGGTTCGCGGATTTAGCAAATTTTTTTGTGAGTGGTATCATCCCGAATGAGTTCTCTTCAAACCAAACTAAGAAGCTCAAACGGGATTGTCAAGACTATTATTGGGAAGAACCGTACCTTTTCCGGATTTGTATGGATGGAGTGATTAGAATATGTGTACCGGAGGAGGAACAATGTGAAATTCTTGGGGCTTGTTATTCTTCGCCATATGGTGGTCACCATGGTGGAGAAAGAACGGCGGCCAAAGTATTAAGTTGCGGTTTCTATTGGCCCACTCTTTACAAGGATGCAAGTGATCTCGTCAAGCGTTGTGATGAATGTCAAGGGGGCGGTGGAATCTCAAAGAAAAATGAAATTCCCCTCACCACCATTTTGGAGATTAATATTTTCGATGTGTGGGGTATTGACTTCATGGGTCCCTTTGTGAGTTCTTGTGGAAACACCTACATCTTGGTAGCTATTGATTATGTGTCAAAATGGGTTGAGGCCGCTGCTCTACCCAATAATGAAGCAAAAGGTGTGGTGGCATTTTTGAAGAAGAACATTTTCACAAGGTTTGGTACTCTGCGGGCTATCATAAGCGATGAAAGGTCACATTTTTGTAACAAAGCTTTTGACACCTTGCTTAGCAAGTATGGTGTCACTCATAAAGTTACGACTCCCTATAACCCTCAAGCAAGTGGTCAAGTGGAAGTCTCCAACTGGGAGATAAAGAGTATTTTGCCCAAAACAGTGAATGTTAAACGGACGGATTGGTCAAAGAAGCTTGTGATGCACTATGGGCTTATCAGACTGCTTTCAAAACTCCTATAGGGATGTCTCCATACCGGTTGGTGTTTGGCAAAGCTTGTCATCTTCCGGTGGAACTTGAGCACAAGGCCATGTGGGCTTTAAAGAAGTTAAATCTTGATTGGGATACAACTGCCACCTTGCGGGTTGCACATTTGAATGAATTAGATGAATTCTGGTACCATGCATATGCAAGTTCGTCCTTGTACAAAGAAAGAATGAAGTACCTTCATGACAAATACATATGAAACAGGGAATTCAAGGTGATGTTTTGTTGTTCAACTCACGATTGAAGATGTTTCCCGGAAAGTTGAAATCCAAATGGAGTGGTCCCTTTGAAATTGTGGGTGTGACATCCTTTGGTGCATTGGACTTGAAGAACAAAAATGATAAGGTATTCCGAGTCAATAGTCCCAGGGTGAAGCATTATTTAGGACAATCTGATGATGGCCACGTGGTGGAAATGATTCATTTGAAGTGATGGTAATCTACGTCGTGCCACAATATTAAATCAGGCACTTCTTGGGAGGCAACCCATGTTTTTTTTATACTTTTTCTTCTTCTTTGGATAGGTCTTATTTTGTGCTAACTGGGTTTGAAGTGTGTTGCAGGAATGATTGTGCTTTACAGGAACTGTGCTCAGGAAAATTGGCTAAGTATGGCAAAAGTGCGGACCGCACAATTTTGAACGCCACAACAGAAAGGGATGTGCGGCCACACAATTCTTGTGCGGACCGCACAACTTAAGATGAAAACATTACATACTCTCTAAATTTTATTTGTCAGAGTAATGGCCATTGTGTGGCCGCACAAGAAAACCTGTTGTCCGCACCATAATTTGCGGTCGCACAAGGAATTCTGCAGACCGTAGATCAACAAAGGGTAAATGCACATCAGGTAAAAAAGTGTGGACCATAGAAGGAATTTTGCGGCCGCACTCGTCTCTTGAACTTTTGGTTAACCCTGTAAGTATAAATAGTAGGCTTCACTCTACTGTTGAAACTTTACAAACTCTGAGAAATTAAAACAAAGGCAAAAATGGTACACTCGACTGATGCACTCATCTGACACTTAATTCAACACCTTTGATCCTTCCTTAGCACCACTTCATCAATCGTATGTTCAAATCATCTCTAGAATATTTCAATTTTCTTGATTAAGTTCATAATTTGTTAGTTATTTTTAGACTATCTATCAAATTCATAACCATGTGGGTTGTAGATTATGTTGGGTAAACTCTTAGTTGCTATTTGGGGAATGTGTAATTGGTTTATCATGTTTAATTGCTTCTACTATGTCCAATTTATGCATAAAAATTAAAACCCTAAAGCACTGTGCCCGATTTGATTTTGAATTGTGCGGCCGCACAAGGAATTGTGCGGTCCGCAGAATTGCATGCTTAGGGCATTTGGTTAGGAAAAAGTGCGGACCGCACTTGAAATTGTATAGTCCGCAGAAATTCAATCATGGCCGCAGAAAAGTATGTGCGGTCGCAAATCGGGGCATTCTTCGTCTTCAGAGAGTTGCCAGTTTTAAGGACTTCAATGTGCGACCGCACTCAAAATTGTGCTGACCGCGGTTTTTTTTTTTGTGGACGCACTTTCAAATTATCTGGTCCACAGAACGAGACCCGCGATCGCACTTGTAGATGTGCGGACTGCACTTCCCCACCCTGCAACATGTTTTGTTCTGTAAATTTTCTGCTTACCTGCACTTGAACTAGAACCGACTCTTACTGTTGTTTTGTGTAGAATATGGTTAGATCACGTGGTCGTGGTGATACATCAAAGGGGAGGGGTGAACCTTCCATAGGTAGGGGCAAAAATACTTTACCCCTCGCCCTCCAAAACGTAATCAGTAAGAAAACCACTGCAGGCCAAGGTAGACAGCAGGAGCCCTCCGAATCAAGTTCATATGCCCCTTCTTGGGAAGCATCGGAGGGTAATTTAGTGCAAGAGCATTTTGTTGTGCAATCATAGCCACAACAGCCTCAGGACAGATACCAACTAAGAAATGAGCCTACCACTTCTGAGAGTACTTTTGAGGGGTCGGAAGGGAATAGTCAAACTTCAAAGCTTTCATCTACACATTCCCCCAATGCACCAGCTACTACAGTGGATGTGGATGATATCCCGGATGATGACCGAGAGGGCGATACCATAGTTTTCGGCCTTGAGAGGTCGAAGAAGAAAGAAATCTGCGAAGATAGATTAGTCAGTCTAACTGCATTCAATAAGTTCTGAGAGTGGTGGCCGTCGAGATCGCTCACTCTTGAGCGTCAGTTCTTGTTGAAAGACCTTGAGAAATATAACCCAGTAATGCTGAGGCAGTTCACAGAGAGGAAAGAGTGGACATGGTTCACTCAAGATGTGGTAGATGCCAAAAAGTACTTGGTCCGGGAACTTTTTGCCAATGTGGCGCACATAAAGTAGGGAACCAAAGTGACAAAAGTGAGAAATCTGAAAGTGAGGTTTGACTAGACCACCCTGAACACATACTTAAGGTTGGAGGATGTGGAGCCGGTGCAATACTTGGAAAAGATGGCTATGGGCGATGTAGCTCGCCCATGGCTAGCTGAGCTTCTGGCTGCTCCGTGACCACCACCATCATGGATCACAATTGGGATTCCAATTCAGCGGACCACCCTGAATTTTGAGAAAAAGGGATGGCAGATGTTTGTGTGTAGCAAAATAGACCAATGCCGGAATGAAACAAATCTACCAATCCCGTGAGTAGTGCTAGTCGCCTCGATCATGGCTGGGTACCCAATCAATGTGGGTGATGTGATATTGGTCAACATGTCCTTGGTTCCCAATCAAGGTGACACCTCCTACCCATATCCCAACACTATCACTGGGTATCTTACAGATGCGAGGGTGGAACCAAGGGATTTTGACACCAAGGTGAGGGCGAAGAAGCCTTTCTCATGGTATTCTTTGATGGATGGTGAAAACCCAAAGAAGAAGGGCCATTCCTCTTCTACTACAGGCTAGTATAATGAGTCTATTGGGGTAACTGCTAGGACAGTTGACGTGCCATCCACTTCAGCAGTTCCTTTTGATAGTGCAGCAGCTATGCCTCCTCCTCTTTCTTCAAGTCCTTCAGCATCAGTGCCTTCCACATTGGTTTTGAAGCCGGTGCCCATGCCCACTCATTCACTATCTACGCTGCGGGTCTCCCAAACACTAGCAAGCCTCAATAGCTGGATGCAGACAACCACAACAAAATTGACTGACATATCCAGTGATGTTGCAGCACAATCATCCATCCCGGCACCCCAGATTCTTTCGACAGTGGAGGACATATTGAAGAAGATCTTGGAGAATCAGACCACCATCATGAACACCTTGGTAGCACATAGATCAGTGATTGAGGAGCTGGGGAAGCAGGTAAATAAAATGAGGAAATCCCAGGCGTCAAAGAAATCAGTTGACAGGTTGAGGATAGAGGTGACAAAGATAGCAGCAGCTGGGGAGCTTCTATTCGATTTGCAAATAGGGTCAGACCTACCAGCATCAGCAGTTCCAGCAGCACCACCTGTTCCAGTGGCACCAGCTGGCAAGTCTCAGGAGCCAAACATGGCTACCGACACTGCAGAGGCAGTGTGCTAGATGTTCACCAATCCAGTTACTCCTAGAACCGGGGATGATGAGATCCAGTTAGAGGAGACGGATAGCGGTGACGCTGCTATGGACATAGAGATATCCAAGGCCACATAGGGAGTCATCTTTACTCTTACTTTTCCTTATTCTTATTTTGTTAAGCATTGAGGACAATATTTATTTTTATTCGGGGGGGGGGGGGGAGTCTATTTGATACTTGGATAATTTGACATTTGGTTGGTAATAACTGATAATATTTTCTTTTCTTTTTCTTTGCATTGTGTGTATATATTCTTCTCTTTCTTTACTGATGTATATATTTTCTTTTTTCCTCTCTCATTATGTATATTCATTTATGCATTGTAGCTTCTTTATTTTGTTTTCTTATTAGTCAATGTTTAATTTAGTAGCTTCTTATTTTGTAGCTTCCTTTTATGTTCTTAGTGGTCAATAAGCCTTTGGTTTTCTTAATGCCACGGTTCTTTTAGTTTTTGTGTGAACCGGGTGATTCTTCCCAATGATGGATGGCGTGACAACCTTCTTAAGAGATTGAGTCGGTTTTTGGTGTTTAGGTAAGAATAGTAGTAATAATGAATAAAAAGATGCTTAAATTAAGCTCGGAGAGTCAAACATGCTTCACTTGGTACCAACACACTTAACTATGTGCTTATGGTTAAAAACAAGGTTTTTGAAAAAGAAATAGGTCTAGTCAATGATCTTGTGACTCTTGTGTTGACTTAGGCAATCATCGAGTGGTTTATTCGAGTCATAGTGATTTTCAATCTTGAATATGGTCGTTGTGGGCCCTCGACTCTATTTTTCTTTAACAATCCAGCTGCGTGAGAGGTGAGATATTTTTGTTGCAAGTCCAAGTACCCGTGCAAATGGTCTAGAACTTGCCTGGACTGTATTTCTAGGCGAAATTTTAAGTTTTGCTTGGCTTGAGAAGTGATTGTAGGCTCTCCTTGACCCGTTTGAAATTTTTCATGACCCACCAATGTTGTTATCCCTAGTCACCCCATTTTAACCTAAAACCTTTCTCATTTGATAACCATGTTACTAGCCTTTACCAGTTTTTGTAGTGACCCTCTCTTGGCACCCGGGCTTCCCTTAATACTCTTGAGAAACAATTGGCTAAAACATAAGTTTGGGGGAGATACGAGGAGTTTGAAAAAGGTATCAAAGCACAAAAAGAGAAAAGAAATAAAGAAAAGGAAAGGCAAGAAAAAAGAAAGAAAGAACAAAAATGCAAAAAGAAAGTGAATCAGTTGAATAGTCGAAGGGATTCAAAGAAATAGTAATGATGCAAATAAAGAAAGTAAAGAAGGAGAAAATGAATATCATAACCAAGAAAGAGTGATGCTAAGTCTCTCTATTTCCCCAAAGGAAAAAAGAAAATGCCTCAAAGAGTAGGCAAAGCATGAGCCGAAAAAAGAAAATGGAGTGCTTAAGGAAAGATGAACCCGTTCTATTCCAACATATCCAACCTTAGTCCAAAAGCCTTAATTACATTACGAAAAAGCCCTAAATGATTTCTAGCTGAGTGAACTTACATTAATTGCGATCTACATGAGGGGCAGGCATATGGTACTTAGAGCCGTACTTGTGATATTCTTTTGAGAGAGATGAGCGAACTTTTCACAAATCTTTGAATTAAGTGCTACATTCTTAAGTGAGATATGCTAACGGAAAGTAGAGGAGCAGGAGTTTGGGATCCACAATGACCTACATGAAAGAGCGAGCTTCCTTGATGAATAAAGTCAACTCTTGATGCTCAAGTGTCACATTAGAACTATTTGTGCCTAAAAATTCAAATCATTGTTTTGTTGATAATTCATAGGTGTTCTCGGTAATTGTTGGTCCCAATTGATGTGTGATTGATGCATCATAGATTAGCTGGAATAACTCTTAACTTGTGGAGGTGGGAATTACCTTATTTTCTTGAGGACAAGCAAAAGCTTAAGTTTGGGGGAGTTGATAAGTGGAGATTTTGACTACTTATTAGCGCCTTTTAGCTTTCGTTTTAGCCCAAAAGCGTTTAATTGTGTTGCCAAAAACTGATACAATATGCTTAATTGCATGAGTATTGGAAAATGAGCCACTAAGATTAAATCCAACTCATGAAGGAGTCATCTGAACTCAAGAACAAAAATAGGCACAGAAGGTCAAAGTGCGGATCGCAGAATATCATCTGCGGCCGTAGATTGTGAAGGCAAGCTTATCAGATACAAGTGCAAAGTGCGGTACGCACATGAAATGTGCGGCCACGGAAGCTAAGCAGGATCAAAAGTTTAGAGAGTTCTCATTTCAAGATAAAAGGAAGTGCGGACCGCACAACTATTGTGCGACCGTAGAAGATCAGCTGTGTGGTCGCAACTGCATTTGTGCGGTCCGCAGAAGAGCCATGTGCGGCCGCACTCAGAAATGTGCGGACCGTAGAAAGAGAGAGATGCGGCCGCGGTTCAGAATTGTGCGGCCACAAAAGTCCAATCTTGCCAAGCTGAAGAAAAGTGCGGACCACACATGGAATTGTGCGGCCGCAGAACCTCCTCCGAAAGGGCAATTTTGTCTGAAAATTCCAGCACTGTATAAATAGAATAGTTTCACCTTTTTAGGGCAACTTTTGTAACTTTTGACATCAACAACCGTTTACTTTGCTTCTTTTAATAGTTTTAGCTATTTTGAGCTTTTTGAATATTAGTTTTATCATTTTAGTCATTAATATGGTTTTAATTATCACTTCTTCTTCTTTATCTTTTAATTTAAGCATGAGTAGCTATATTTTCACTAGGGTTGTGACCCAACACCTAGTGTGTGAACTTGATGGGTTTTTGATTTATTGCTTGTTTATGGTTGGGTGTTGATTATCTAGTCTTGTTCTTGCTTTTAATTGAAGATTTTATGGTTGCAAACATTATTTCATGTCTAATTGACTAGGTCTGTACTTGAGAAAGAGAGACTTAGTCTAGGAAAACTTGGCCAGCAAGGAATTGGGTCAATTGAGAGATTGATAAACCCAATTAAAGGGTTGAATCTAGAGATAGTAAAACCCGACTTGAGCTTATTATCAATTGCTTTGTTCAATACCCATTTGGATTTGAGAAATCCAAATTGGGCAAAATCACTCTCTGACTGAGAGGTATTGAGTGGGTATTTGAGTGTTGCTGGCTATAATACACTCCGACCAATAAAACAAGCTTTAAGTCTTACAACCCAATAAGCGAACACCTAGGTGAAGGTCATAGCCCTAGGCCTTTATCATTTGAAAAACAACCAAAAACAATTTCCTATTTAAATTCTTAGTTTAAAATTAGACCAAAAATAACCAAAGTTTGTGGAAGTGCAATTCGAGATAATTCAAGCTCATACACTATAATATATATCCCTAAGATCCATTCATATCTCCCTCTGGAAAATCGACCCCGAATCCTTGTTGGGTATTACTATTGCATCGATCGTTTTCATATCCTCAAATAGAGGAGTGAAATTGGCCAAGATGGGATGAGGTCAAGGCCACGACTGAAGTATTGAAGGGCAGGATGGACTTGCTTTCTTTAGAGAAGGAAGATGCAAAGGCGGAGCTAGAATCAGTCTAGAACCAACTTCGGGTGGCAAAGGATAAAGCTGATAAGTGGTCTCTGCTGAATGATGATCTCCGGGCACATCTGAGCTCGGTCGTCACAGAACGGGATACTCTTGGGCAAGAATATATCACGTTGAGCTCTAAAATGGATGCGACCTCTACTGATGCCGAGGAAATTATGGCCTAGTATAAGGCCGACGTGGAGACAACCGAGACCCGCTTATAGACGAAGACTGAGTATATAAAGTGGTTATCTTAGAAGAGACCCTCGAAGAGATCCATGCCTGAGGCTTTGACCTATCAGATGAGATTGAAGAATCTAGGAGACTCAAGGCGAAGGCAAAAGAGCTCTACGATCCCGAGGGTCCCAAAGGCTCCGAGGGATCCGAGAGTTCCGACGGTTCTAGCGACGAGTCGGGCCCCAGCGAAGACCAGGCGTAGATGCCTAAGTATTTTTCGAGTGTTTTCTTATGTATTTATTTTTAGTTTGAGGCCGTTCTATTGGGCCTTTGTAAATATATTTTTGAGTATATAATTTGTTTTCCTTTCTGGCAATACCGTGTCTTTAATTTTTTAGCATCTTCTTGCAATTTCTATTTGCTTATTAGTTTTTATGCCTTAACATAAAATCAGACTTCGATGCCACTTTGGTTTACTTGTGGCTTCGAACCCTCGTGAAACCGAAGGTTTTTAAGATGCTTAAATGTTTTAGACGATGTTTTTGATGAGGGTAACCATTTAGTAGGTTTCGAATTTTCGTAAGGGCCTTACTTTCTAGTTACTAACTTCGAACGTCTCCGCGCCATTTTTTAGGGTGGCCGTAGCCTTTTATATTTGATCACCGCCTAATGATTTTGGTGCCTCCGGGATTAGGTAGTTTAGGCATCTGAATTTTTATCGAGCGACATTCGCCCAGTAGGGGTAGCCCGTGGTCTCGACAGTCCCTGAGTGGGGGTCGACCGTGGGCTTAACAGTCCCCGAGTAAGGGTAGCCCGTGGGCTTTAGGATCCGAGATCACAAAAAATTTGTAGTAACAAAGTTTAAGGGAAGTAGAGATTTCTTTCGTTGGTTAGTATACAAGGTACACGATCGAAGGCACATAAAAACTTGTGCTAATGGGGAACGGTTCATACAACCGTTTGGCCCTTACAAAGAATCCTAACCACTAAACCTTAGCTTTTAGGACATAAAATTTCTTTTTTCGTTGCTATAAATCTTAATCCGATGGTGATGGCCCCCAGTATTTGAGGTCAAACTCGTAAGGGCTCGGATACTGTTGACCTGAAGCAAACGATCATTGATTCTAGTTTGAAACTAGTTTTTAAATCTAAAGTAGCATGTTTTACTGTTGCCTCGTTAACCTTGCCCGAAAAACCACTTCGGGACAAAATCGGTTCAACGGAAAAAGAGTGCAACATATGCTTTTAGACCTAATAGCCACATCCGTCCTTGGCTGATTACTTGCATACGTTAGTCCAATATTTAACATAATTAAAAAGCAACTAAGTTCGTACCTTAGCAATAGTACTACTTTAAGTGTGTCACATTCCAATTGTTTGGTAGTTTCACGCTGTTTTCCGAGCCTTTGCCGATTATTCTGACGACTTGATATGGTCCTTCCCAATTGGGACCCAGTTTTCCTTCTTTCGGGTTCCTAGTGTGTAATATTACTTTTCTCAACACCAAGTCCCCGACTTGAAAGAGTTGGAGGCTGGCTCTTCGATTGTAATAACTTTTTATTCGCTACTTCTAGGTGGCCAACCGGACCAGGGTGGCTTCCGCCTTTCATCTAATAGTTCCAGGATCATGATCATGGCCTCGCCATTTGGCTCTTCGGTCGTGTATTAGAACCTGAGGCTTAGTTCTCCCACCTCAACTGGCAAGGCTTAAGCTATTGTAAACCAAAGAAAACAGAGTGGTTCAGGTGCTCGATTTTGAAGTCATACGGTATGCCCACAAGGCTTCGAGCAGCAACTCCTTCCATTTCCCTTTCAAAACGATCAACCTCTTTTCCAGGTTTTGAAGTATAGTCTTGTTTGTTGATTCTTCCTGCCCGTTGCCACTTGGGTGATAAGGTATCGATAGTATCTTTTTAATCTTGTGGTCTTCGAAAAATTTACTCGCCTTGCTGCTGACAAACTGTTTTCTGTTGTCGCAAACAATCTCGTTCAATATCCCAAATCGACATATTATGTGGTCCCTAATGAAGTTAATGACTTCTTTCTCTCAGACCTTTTCGAACACTTGGGCCTCAACCCATTTGGAAAAATAATCGGTCATTAATAGTATGAATTGAGCTTTATCGGGTGCCCATGGTAGGGCACCGACGATGTCCATTCCTACTTCATAAACAGCTACGGGGACACGACCAAGTGGAGCATTTCTCCCGGTTGATGGATCATCGGGGAGTGTCTTTGATAGTCATCACCTTTCCGTACAAAGTCTTTCGCATCCTTCTCCATTTTGGTCCAGTAGTAGCCGACCCTAATTAGTTTCCGAACCAAAGATTATGTCCCCGAATGGTTCCCGCATGTGCCTTCGTGAACTTCTATCATGGCATATTCGGTCTCCTCCGGTCTCAAGTATTTGGATATCGGGACGTGGAAGGTCCCCCTAAACAATGCCCCTTCGACCAAGATAAATCTGGCAGCCTTGGTGCACATGGTTCTCGATTCTTTGGGATCCGAAGGCAATTTTCCTATCTTCAAGTAGTCTATGTATTTTTTCCTCCTATCCCAAGTTAAACTCGTTGAATTTATTTCAGTGTGGGCTTCTTCTATTCATTAGCTGCACCACTGCTCCCGAACTGAATTCATCAGAATCGACCGACGACCCTAAGTTAGCCAATGCGTCGGCCTCACTGTTCTAATCTCGGGGTACATGCTACAGGGTCCATTCCCTGAATTGGTGTAAGGTTACCTGTAATTTATTCAAGTATCTTCGCATCCATTCTTCTTTCACTTAGAACGTTCTGTTTAATTGATTTACCATAAGGAGGGAGTCGTACTTAGCTATAGACCGGAAATCATGGACTCATACTCAACCTCGTTGTATGTTAATTTCACAGTTCTAATAGATTGCTTAATTACGTTTTCTGTAGGTAGTTTCAGTATGATATCGAGCATGGACCCTTTCGCATTCGATGCACCATCCGTGAAAAGGGTCCAGATTCCCGAAGTGGTCCCTGAGGTTAACAGTAATTCCCTTTCGACTTCGGGTATTAAGGCCAGCATAAAGTCGGCCACAAAGTCTGCCAAAATCTGAGATTTTATGGCAGTTCGGGGTCGATATTCGATATCGTACCCGCTAATTTCCATGGCCCATTTGGCCAACCGGCCCGAGAGCCCGGGCTTGTGCATGATATTCCTTAGCGGGTAAGAGATCACGACACATATGGGGTGGCATTGAAAGTGTCACACCCCTTTTTCTACCCGCAAAATAATATTGTGTGGATTAAAGGGTTTTTCCAATTAAAGTGACAAAATTGAGTAGGGATTATTTTATTTACAGAGTCGCCACTTGAAATTGATTTTTTGTTGGTGTTCCAAGTCACCTTTTATTTGAATCCCTAATCAAAGGAAGATTTGACTCTATTATTATTGGTCTGCGAAAACAAAGTTCGGGTAAGGAATTCTGTTAACCGGGGAGAAGGTGTAAGGCATTCCCCGAATCCGTGGTTCTAGCACGGTCGCTTTTATTGACTAAAATTTGGCTTGAATTATTTTTGGATAAAGTGTGTATTATTTGCCTTAAGTTACTATTGTCTAGTACCGCTTAATAATTAATAATCTTGGCCTAGGAGCGTGCAAGCACACAAGGTCCTTATTTGATTATATGTATTAAAACAAAGAACGTGTCGGTACACATGGTTTAAATACAATTAATATTGAAGAGTCAAGGAGCGGGAATGCACACATGACTACTTTATTAATTTTGTTTGAATAATAACGACCAAGGACCGTGTATGAACACATGGTCTACATCTCAAACGTGCCTAAAATTGCCTATCGCTTAAATTAATTAAAAAAAGCGCTTCTTTTTTATATTTATTACTTGTTCGACTGAAAAAATAATAATATTATTATTAAAAATAATTTTTACTAATGCAAGACTTTAAACCCGGGTAAACTTATGTTAAACTTTTATGGTATTGGGCGACTTATTTTATTTAACAAAAGATAATTTATTGGTTTTAAAGAAAATGCCCATCTTACTTTCTATTGTCATTGGGCCTACAAATTTTAACTTATTTGGTCCATGTTGCTTAAGAGCCTCGATGACCGAGACAACACAAAATAACAAGTATTCTTCTAAGCCCAAATTGCTTCTTACATTGATGTCCAAACTAAAAATTATTTTTTTCATAAAAGAAACTTACATGCTAATTATTATCTTTTATCTTCTTAACCAACTTATTTCTTAAAGACTAACATAATATTTCTACTCATCTACACCAACATGGCACTAATCAAACTACACTCATTAACAACATAAAAATCATGACTAAATATAAAAACTACAAAAAACGGTAATACTTCAATGCTAAAGAGAAGAACTATATTAAGTATAACATTATGTTGACTATAATTTAAAGCATCAAAATATTTGAAGTTAGAAGTCTTTCTTAGATAATTATACATGAACCATAAAAGTAACTCACGAAAAAAGAGCCCAAACTAAACAAACATGGTTAAAAGTGGGGTCTTTATCTTTTCCTTAAACTAAGTAATCTTAACAGAATGCAATTTCAATCACATATATAAAGAAGAAAACGATAATTTAACTAATCTTTAATAGATTTACATAATGATAATACTAATATAACATTCATCTTGAAACAAAAATCAGATCCAATATGTTCCATCAACCAAACCGGGACCAAATCCTTCTTATTATCATCAAGAATCTGCAATATAAGAATTTGAAAGTTACCTGGTTTGTAGAATAATAAAATACAGCAGTGCAGCAACAAAAAACTCAGCAGCAAATACAGTAGAAACAGCAGCAACTCAAGTGTTAAGACAACCCAGATGTGTTTAAGTATAAGATAGAGTGTCCCCCTTTTCAGTGAGTAAGGAACTCTCCATTCTAAGTGTAAGACATTCCCTTTTATAGGAGAAAAACAACCCTTTCAATAGGCAAATAAAGTTAGATTTTTGGACAGATTTTGGTTCACCAAAAATCTGTCCAAAAGACTGGCTTTGTGTGCTAAACACTGTTCAAGGTCTGTCCCAAAGGTGAAAGGACAACCTTAAAATCTGCTGTGTCAGAAGCAAGGAGAAAAAATGTCCTTTCAGCCACCCTACTAGTAAAAGTAAGCTACTATTACCCTATTTTGTGATAAAATAAACTAAACTTCAGATTTTAAATATCAACAACAAACTACTTGCTTCAACACAAATCAAACTTGGACAACTATGAACTGACAAAGCATAGACGAGACAAAAAACGTAATTGAACTAAGTATTAAAACCAACTTTATGGGAATGAATTGAATTTGTGCAAACTAATTACTAAACAAATAACTAAATTCACAAACTAATTCTCAAAACAGAACGAGCATCGTTAATAATCGACTAACTAAGTGAACGATTTAATTAATACACTAAAGATCATATTTAAATCAATAACGAATCTAACAAACCACTAAACTAAATAGAGATAGCTAATTAAATAAACCTAACTTGAAACTCTAATTAACAAGAAATAACCAAAATAGAATAAATAAATAAATAAATATATATAAAAAAAATCAGAAACTAATCTACTAAATAATACAAAAAATAGAAATTAATTAAAGAGATGACGATTATACCTAACAAGTATGCTTGAAGCCGAACAATAGCTAAAATGGGGGTTCGGGGTGGTCGCCGGAATTTGACCCGATTTTTAGTTGCCGGATTTTTGGGATGGAATTGACATCAATATGTAGGTCTTGATGAGCTCTATCCGTTGATGTAGGTATTGTGGGGTGGTGTTGGCCGGAGCTTCAAGAATTTGGACCAAAAAGTGGCGGCTAAAGTTTCTTAGATCTAAAATTCAAGGAGTTTGAGGGTTTTTTTGAAGGAATTGGTTTGGAGATATGGGAAGAGGAGGTTGTGGAGATTGTATGGTGTTAATTTGGAGGTGTTTGGAGGTGGTCCGCCGCCGATGGGTGATTTCCGGCGGCGGCGGCGGCGGTGGAGAGAAGAGAGAGAAGAGAGAGAGAGAGAAGAGAGAAAGAGTTATGGGTGAAATGAGGAAAATTTTCAGATTTTTGAGGCTTTAAATACCTCTTGAGAGATCAAATACGGACCATTAGATCAATGAGTGATCAATGGGTGAGATTTGATCTTGGGTCACTTAATGAAACGACGTAGTTTTGAGGCAAAACTACGTCGTTCCGGACCCTTTCAAAGGCAACCCCCTTATCTTGCACTTTTGGCCACTTTCTCTTTCAAATTTGGCCCAATTTCTTTCTTAATCCTACTTATTAAACTAAATTTACACAAATAAATAAATTAATTAAGTAACTTATTCAAATGATCAATTAACTAGATTAATTCACCAATTGAATAGTTAGTTAATTCCTAAAATGCACAAATAAAGAAAGAACTATTTTTTGGTATTTTTATGATAGGAAATATGCAATCAAAGATACAAAAAATTGGGAAATATAATTAAAGCAATAAAACACTAATGACTTTAGGAGGTGTTAAAATAGTACAAAAATTAGGTATTCACAGCTGCCCCTCTTTGCTCGAGAACATGAAGAGTTTTCGTGCAAAGAAAAGTGAATGCCATGGCTAATATTTGCTCACATATTACTCCAATGAAAGCATTTTTTTTAAATGGTGACCGAACCCTACTTCCGAGGTAGCCTACATATCCTTATTTAGAGGAATCAGGTCAGCGTAGTTCTGGAAAAATTTGGTAGCTGGGACTACCAGACACTAGATTTAAGACTGTTGTTGCTGCTGTTACTGTTACTTGCTGCTTGCATCAAAAGGAAAAGAGAAAGAACTACATATGTCTGGAAACTAAGAGTTACAAAATTCCTAATCTATGTGTCTTGTGGAGTCAAATCTTGATACTTGACCTGCTCGCTTGTGTTGACCTTAGATTGGATCTTGATGCTCTTTGAGGAAAGGATCATGGCCCATTCTCGATTTCTTGCTTTCCGGATCAGAGTTCGGGAAAATGAAACTCGAGAAGCTGGGCTGCTGACACATTATCCAAGCTAACTCCAACTATCTTGTGACCGAAAACTTCTTTATTATGATGAGAAAACTGAAACTGCAAGCTTTAATCATCACAACATGTGCTCTACGGCAGGGCCTGCAAAGCTATCAAAGACAAACAAAACGAACAAAATTTTCTGCCCCAGTTTGGCACTGAGAAAATCTTGCGAGTTATTGGGTAAACCTGCAGGTCAGCTTATTTTATTTGAAAGATCCAAAAATGAAACTAAAGGCTCCGAAAAGGATGTTCTTATCTTAGGTATAAAATTGATATAACTTGGACTTAGGAGGTGCGTGTCCCATGGGTATCATTGGAATGGCTGTGAGATTGAAGGACTCGAACTAGGAATTGCATCTCCTTGGAATAATGACTCATATTAGGGAGTGCATCTCCTATTAAAATGAATACGGTTGACTCAAGCTAGGAAGTGTGTCTCCTACGAGTGAGGTTGAAAGACTTGGAGGGAATGTAACCAGGGGTTGACGCCCTGTATCACTGAGAACGAATACAACCAGGGGTTGGCGCCCTGTATCACTAACAAAGAATGTAACCAGGGGTTGGTGCCCTGTATCACTAAGGGGGAATATAATCAAGGGTTGGCTCCCAAACTAGGAAGTGCGTCTCCTACTAGTGAGGTTGAAAGACTTGGAGGGAATGTAACCAGGGGTTGGCGCCCTGTATCACTGAGAACGAATATAACCAGGGGTTGGCGCCCTGTATCACTAACAAAGAATGTAACCAGGGGTTGGCGCCCTGTATCACTAAAGGGGAATATAATCAAGGTTTCGCGCCCAAACTAGGAAGTGCGTCTCCTACGAGTGAGGTTGAAAGACTTATAGGGAATGTAACCAGGGCTTGGCGCCCTGTATCACTGAGAACGAATGTAACCAGGGGTTGGCGCCCTGTATCACTAACAAAAAATATAACCAGGGGTTGGCGCCCTGTATCACTAAGGGGGAATATAATCAAGGGTTGGCGCCCAAACTAGGAAGTGCATCTCCTACGAGTGAGGTTGAAAGACTTGGAGGGAATGTAACCAGGGGTTGGCGCCCTGTATCACTGAGAACGAATGTAACCAGGGGTTGGCGCCCTGTATCACTAACAAAGAATGTAACCAGGGGTTGGCGCCCTGTATCACTAAAGGGGAATATAATCAAGGTTTGGCGCCCAAACTAGGAAGTGCGTCTCCTACGAGTGAGGTTGAAAGACTTGGAGGGAATGTAACCAGGGGTTGGCGCCCTGTATCACTGAGAACGAATGTAACCAGGGGTTGGCGCCCTGTATCACTAACAAAGAATGTAACCAGGGGTTGGCGCCCTGTATCACTAAGGGGGAATATAATCAAGGGTTGGCGCCCAAACTAGGAAGTGCGTCTCCTACGAGTGAGGTTGAAAGACTTGGAGGGAATGTAACCAGGGGTTGGCGCCCTGTGTCACTGAGAATGAATGTAACCAGGGGTTGGCGCCCTGTATCACTAACAAAGAATGTAACCAGGGGTTGGCGCCCTGTATCACTAAGGGGGAATATAATCAAGGGCTGGCGCCCAAACTAGGAAGTGCGTCTCCTACGAGTGAGGTTGAAAGACTTGGAGGAAATGTAACCAGGTGTTGGCGCCCTGTATCATTGAGAACGAATGTAACCAGGGGTTGGCGCCCTGTATCACTAACAAAGAATGTAACCAGGAGTTGGCACCCTGTATCACTAAGGGGGAATATAATCAAGGGTTGACACCCTGTATCAGTGAGAAAGAATGTAACCAGGGGTTGGCACCCTGTATTACTAAGAGAGAATATAGCCAGGGATTAGCACCCTTTATCGCTGAGAGGGAATGTAACCAGGGGTTAGTACCCTGTGTTACTGAAAGAAGTGTAACCAGGGGTTGGCACCCTGTATTACTGAGAAGGAATGTAACCGGGGGTTGGTACCCTGTATTACCGAAAGGAAACGTAACCAGGGGTTGGCACCCAGTATTACCGAAAGGGATGTAACCAGGGGTTGGCACCCTGTATTACTGAACGGAGCATAACCAGGGGTTGAAAGAGTTCTACCTAGGGTAAACTACGAAAAACAAGCCTGGGCGAAGAGTACTTCTATCCGGAACTATGAGCTGGATCCCCCTAGGCGAAAAGGTTCTACCTCGGTTAAGCTACGAAAAGCAACCTGAGCGAAGAGTACTTATACCCGGAACTATGAGATGGATCCCCCTAGGCGAAAAGGTTTTACCTTGGTTAAGCTACGAAAAACAAGCCTAGGTGAAGAGTACTTCTACCCGGAACTATGAGCTGGATCCTCCTAGGCGAAAAGGTTCTACCTGGGTTAAGCTATGAAAAGCAACCTGAGCGAAGAGTACTTCTACCCGGAACTATGAGCTAAATCCCCCTAGGCGAAAAGGTTTTACCTGGGTTAAGCTACGAAAAAAACAATCTGGGCGAAGAGTACTTCTACCCGGAACTGTGAGCTGGATCCCCCTAGGCAAAAATGTTCTACCTGGTTTAAGCTATGAAATTGGGAGGTGTGGACAGTAATGATGCATACTACGAATAAAGGAAAGTGGAGATTTCGCGGAAACTTACCTTTGGTGACATTCGCCCTTTGAGAATCGCCATTCTGCACTGCTTTGATCCTGCTTTAAACAAAGAAAAATTTGTGAGCTTTTAAAGTGGTGGTCGGTTTGTGGCCTTGATGCCTTTAGTAGTTTGAATTCACCCCTCGGCTGTCGAAGAACTGATTTTGTCAGTGTGAAACCGAGGTTCCCGAATACTTTGTATCGCTTTCTAGAGACATTGTCTTTCTGACGTTGCCCCTGGCTGTTTCATACCCGGATGTCCATGGTACCGCTAATCCTTGTCCCTAAGGCAAGGCAATTTTCCTTTAAAATCAAACTTAGTTGTCTTTCACCTAGAACCAATTTCTGACTGTAGTGCTTATCAACTTTTCCCATGTAGCAAGTCTTGCTTAGGCGATGTTTTCAGTTTCTTTAAGACACTTTGTCCGCCTTATCAAAAGAGATCACATTTGGATTCCTGCCTTTGTCACTGCCGTATATGCTCCAAATTATGCTCGGTATTACGGGGAAACTGTAGCCAGTTTTGCAGCCATTTTTTTTGCTTTGCTTTTGATGCAAGATTAGACCGAAAGGGAATATAAGAAAAATTATGGAAAAGAATAGAAGAGCAATTGGAAATGAAAAGGAATTGTGTCTAAATAAAAGGTATCCCTTTTGGGGAAAGAAATAAGGAGACTTATCTGGAGATATGTGCCGACTTCAATGAATCATGACATGCATTTTGGACTGGACGCCTGATCTGTCTGAGCTGTCTAATTCTCAAAATACGTCGCAAATGTTCATCTTGAAACTGTCTTAGTTGTGCTCATGCCGGAGCATCGAAGACCCTCATTCGGCTAGTAGCGCCCTTTGCGGGTTTTCGCTAACTGACCTCTCTCATTTCTCTAATCACTGGCGCCTTACAGTGCCCATACGGGTTTTCACCGATAAGACTCTCTCATTTCTTCTTCTTCTTCCTTTTTTTTTTACTAAGATACGACACGCGGAAGGTTGGCCAATGCCCGTGGCATGAGGACTTCAAGTATTCTCAGAGATCGATCAGAAGTTCTTAACAGGAAAAGGCGAAAGGAACTTTGAATTGAATTACAACTTTTGGAACTGTTTCTACAGGAAAAACCATAAGATAAAAACAAACTTCTGCCCCAGTTTTGGAGTATTGGGAATATAAATTTTTATTGCGATGGGACCGAACCCAGGGTAAGGCTGCCTACGTATCCTTTCGGAATCAGGTCAGACGTAGTTCAATTAACATGAACTTGTTTGATTTTTTTATTTCATTTATTTCATTTTTTTTCTTTTTATTTGTTTTTCTTCTTTTTTTTTTTAAATAACATGTTCAGGTTCCAAAGAGGGTAATCAAAGAAAGGTAACCGGCTCAAAAGGGTTAGCAAAGGGTTGATGGTGTTTGGATAGCGAGAATGAAAGCCGTCATCATCCCAATCAGAGAACATTAATGCTATATAGAGGGTCAAACATAGTACCTTTTGACTGCATCCGCGTTGACGGTTGTTTCAGGGACACTTTTTTCGTTGCTTCCCAGGTACAACGCTCTTTTTTGCAGTACTCTCATTACAATGTATGTACCTTTCCAATTTGGAGCCAATTTTCCTTTTGCTTCTTCATGAGTTGGGAGGATACGTCTCAGAATGAGTTGTCCTATTTTAAATTTATTGGGCTGCACTTTCTTGTTGTAGACACGGACCATTCTTTGTTGGCATAACTGCCCGTGGTAAATTGCGGCCACTCATTTTTCATCCATCAGTGTCAATTATTTCAATCGGTTCTTGACCCAATCTTTATCCTCAATCCCGGCTTCAACAATGATCCGAAAAGAGGGAATCTCAACTTCGTTCCAATTTTCTATTTATTTTCTTACAAGCCTTGTCTTCAAAATATTTTGTTTCTTGATCTATTATTTCGGGGTCTGACAACGTTTTAGGATCTGGGCATGAAGTCCGCAAGCATGTCATGTCATTAAAATCTGCATTAATTGAACTAAAAAGAGAATAAGAAAAGTGACAAGATTAAGAAAAGAAACATTCCCCGACAATGAAATATTAATTTCATTTGATTTTTTTTTTAAAAACATTTTTAAGATAGAAGGGTTTACATCAGAAAGCAAAGCAGTGAAGTAAAAATATTCGGATTAGATCCTGAAATAATTCGGACGCAGAAAAGATAGCAAGACCGGCTACCGAGACTCCCATATGACAGAGAACTTTTCAGGTTTGGCGCCCGTTTTTAGGTTTCTCTTCTGTCTCGGCAATGGCTGCAATGGCCTTCAGTGCCAGATCAAATTCCTCATCTTCACAGATCATTCCGATTACTGGCCCATTGATGTGAGTAGGCAGAGAATTGTTCATCATATTAGGGGCCTCTTCATCTCTAAGCACTATTTCCTTGACATTGATGAGGTCTTCCACTGCTCTCTTAAGAGTCTAACAGTCTTCTGTATCATGTCTGACTGCTCCAGAGTGGTATTCACATCTAGCATTAGCCTGGTGCGAATGAGACTAAGGGTTTGGCCGGTTCGGGGCTACTGGCCACAGTAGACCTAGCCTGACTAGCTTTTGAAACAAGATCGAGTATGATTCACTAATAGGGGTAATCCATCTCGGGAGGCTCTCTCTCTTCTTCTTCTTTTTTTGATTTTTTTTTCTTCATATCTTGATTTTTTTTCTCTTTTTGTTGTTTTTCGCTCTCTTTTTTCCTGTTATTTTTGTCACTCTTTCTCTTTTCTTTTCTTTTTTCACTCAATGTTTTTTCGATTTTTTTTTACTCAATTTGTTTATGGCTATGATCAAATCCGATGGGGATTGCCTACGTATCACGACGCCGCATGAATCAGATCATTACGTAGTTCAGGAATACCGGGAACAAAGTACATAAGCTAGCTCTTTTTTTCTTTCTTTTGGAATGTTTGAAAAGAAGAATTCTTAAAGGAGAAAGAAAATATTTTTTTTTTTGGATTTTGATTATTTTTGTTTTTAGATTTTTTGGGAGAAACAAAGACTTCTAAAGAAGGAAAAAACATATTTTTGGATTTTTTTTTCTTTTTTTTTTCAAATGAAAGACTTCTAAAAAGAAAGAAAATATTTTTGTTTTGCTTTAGTTTTTTATTTTTTTATTTTTCCCGGTGAGAATCAGACCCGAGTAGTTCGGTTGATCAGAAATAAAATAGATAAACTAACACTTTTTCATGTACAATTAATCCGACAAAATTTCCTAGCAAAGAAAATATTTTTAATTTTTTTTTTTTGATTGTTTTTTTTTTTGGAATTGGTGAAAGAAAAACTTCTAAAGTAAAAAAAATCTATTTTTGAATTTTGATTTTATTTTATTTTTTTTATTTTTTTTTAAATTTCAAAAGAAAGAATTTTTTTTTTTTTTGGATTTTGGGAGAAAGACTTAAAAAAAAAAGGAAGAAAATATTGTTGGACTTTTGGTCTCAAAAAAAAGAAGCTTCTAAAGAAGTAATTAAAGGAAAATATCTTTTTGGATTTTTAAAAATTGGGGGCCGAAACCGATGAGGTTTGCCTACGTATCTCACATCCGGTGAGAATCAGACCCGCGTAGTTCGGTTATAAAATTTCCAATGAAACTAACTATATTTTCTCTCTTTATGAAAAATTAATCATGGACAGCAAACGCACCAAATCACTTCGGACCTTCTTTTTTTTTTTTTTAAATTTTAAAAAGAACGAACATTTGTATAGAAATCGGGAGCATATTTTTTTTTTTTTATCTGCTTATTCAACTAATCCACCCTAAAGCCGGTCGACATGCAAGCCTCCCAAATAAAGTAACATGTAGCACATAAGTGAACGTTATGGTCTCAAAGAGGATACCTGTCTTATACGGACCCGGCCCCTGTGCCGAGTTTCGCTAAGTCAAATGCACGTGATGCAAATAAAGCGAACCTACTAGGGATATCCGGCATGAGGTATGTTCTTCTAGGTTTAAATCCTGATGGAGAAGGTGTCTAGACTGGCTTACTCGAGCGGACAACCCGAGCCGAGGAGCGTCAAGCGTCACCAGTAGTAGAACAACACTGGCTAGCTAACGACTCTCTCGCCTAAGCATGTGTGACTAAATCCTTCACCAGAAGCTGGTAGGCTAACTGGCTTTATCTCAAGACAGAAATTTTGTGATGCTGGTAGGCAAACACAACATAACTAACTTTAAGAAGACTCAAATAATATCAAAACACTATAAAGTGGACAAGTAACAGATTAGGCCCAAATAAATCACAATATATACAAAAATTAATAAAGCCAAATAAAGTCAATATACAAGCTCGAATTCTTAATGTCCCCAGCAGAGGCGCCAGAGCTGTCACACCCCTTTTTCTACCCGCAAGATAATATTGTGTGGATTAAAGGGTTTTTCCAATTAAAGTGACAAAATTGAGTAGGGATTATTTTATTTACAGAGTCGCCACTTGAAATTGATTTTTTGTTGGTGTTCCAAGTCACCTTTTATTTGAATCCCTAATCAAAGGAAGATTTGACTCTATTATTATTGGTCTGTGAAAATAAAGTGCGGGTAACGAATTCTGTTAACCGGAGAGAAGGTGTAAGGCATTCCCCGAATCCGTGGTTCTAGCACGGTCGCTTTTATTGACTAAAATTTGGCTTGAATTATTTTTGGATAAAGTGTGTATTATTTGCCTTAAGTTACTATTGTCTAGTGCCGCTTAATAATTAATAATTTTGGCCTAGGAGCGTGCAAGCACACAAGGTCCTTATTTGATTATATGTATTAAAACAAAGAACGTGTCGGTACACATGGTTTAAATACAATTAATATTGAAGAGTCAAGGAGCGGGAATGCACACATGACTACTTTATTAATTTTTTTTTAATAATAACGACCAAGGACCGTGTATGAACACATGGTCTACATCTCAAACGTGCCTAAAATTGCCTATCGCTTAAATTAATTAAAAAAAGCGCTTCTTTTTTATATTTATTACTTGTTCGACTGAAAAAATAATAATATTATTATTAAAAATAATTTTTACTAATGCAAGACTTTAAACCCGGGTAAACTTATGTTAAACTTTTATGGTATTGGGCGACTTATTTTATTTAACAAAAGATAATTTATTGATTTTAAAGAAAATGCCCATCTTACTTTCTATTGTCATTGGGCCTACAAATTTTAGCTTATTTGGTCCATGTTGCTTAAGAGCCTCGATGACCGAGACAATACAAAATAACAAGTATTCTTCTAAGCCCAAATTGCTTCTTACATTGATGTCCAAACTAAAAATTATTTTTTTTTCATAAAAGAAACTTACATGCTAATTATTATCTTTTATCTTCTTAACCAACTTATTTCTTAAAGACTAACATAATATTTTTACTCATCTACACCAACATGGCACTAATCAAACTACACTCATTAACAACATAAAAATCATGACTAAATATAAAAACTACAAAAAACGGTAATACTTCAATGCTAAAGAGAAGAACTATATTAAGTATAACATTATGTTGACTATAATTTAAAGCATCAAAATATTTGAAGTTAGAAGTCTTTCTTAGATAATTATACATGAACCATGAAAGTAACTCACGAAAAAAGAGCCCAAACTAAACAAACATGGTTAAAAGTGAGGTCTTTATCTTTTCCTTAAACTAAGTAATCTTAACAGAATGCAATTTCAATCACATATATAAAGAAGAAAACGATAATTTAACTAATCTTTAATAGATTTACATAATGATAATACTAATATAACATTCATCTTGAAACAAAAATCAGATCCAATATGTTCCATCAACCAAATCGGGACCAAATCCTTCTTATTATCATCAAGAATCTGCAATATAAGAATTTGAAAGTTACCTGGTTTGTAGAATAATAAAATACAGCAGTGCAGCAACAAAAAACTCAGCAGCAAATACAGTAGAAACAGCAGCAACTCAAGTGTTAAGACAACCCAGAAAACTCAACAAAAATGCTTGAAACTGGTAGCTATCAATTTCACAAATTGCCTAAGGGATCTTTCTATTTTTCTCAAGGTTTTTTGCACTCAAATAAACCTCACAAAATACTGAAATTTCAGCTTGTTGTATGTATTAAGCTGCTGATTTTTCTCAAAGATATATGTCTTTTTGCAACTCTCCAAGATGTGTTTAAGTATAAGATAAAGTGTCCCCCTTTTCAGTGAGTAAGGAACTCTCCATTCTAAGTGTAAGACAGTCCCTTTTATAGGAGAAAAACAGCCCTTTCAATAGGCAAATAAAGTTAGATTTTTGGACAGATTTTGGTTCACCAAAAATCTGTCCAAAAGACTGACTTTGTGTGCTAAACACTGTTCAAGGTCTGTCCCAAAGGTGAAAGGACAACCTGAAAATCTGCTGTGTCAGAAGCAAGGAGAAAAAATATCCTTTCAGCCACCCTACTAGTAAAAGTAAGCTATTATTACCCTATTTTGTGATAAAATAAACTAAACTTTAGATTTTAAATATCAACAACAAACTACTTGCTTCAACACAAATCAAACTTGGACAACTATGAACTGACAAAGCATAGACGAGACTAAAAATGTAATTGAACTAAGTATTAAAACCAACTTGATGAGAATGAATTGGATTTGTGCAAACTAATTACTAAACAAATAACTAAATTTACAAACTAATTCTCAAAACAGAACGAGCATCGTTAATAATCGACTAACTAAGTGAACGATTTAATTAATACACTAAAGATCATATTTAAATCAATAACGAATCTAACAAACCACTAAACTAAATAGAGATAGCTAATTAAATAAACCTAACTTGAAACTCTAATTAACAAGAAATAACCAAAACAGAAAAAATAAATAAATAAATATATATATATATATAAAAGCAGAAACTAATCTACTAAATAATAAAAAAAAATTAGAAATTAATTAAAGAGATGACGATTATACCTAACAAGTATGCTTGAAGCCGAAAAATAGCTAAAATGGGGGTTCGGGGTGGTCGTCGGAATTTGACCGAATTTTTAGTTGCCGGATTTTTGGGATGGAATTGACATCAATAGGTAGGTCTTGATGAGCTCTATCCGTTGATGTAGGTATTGTAGGGGTGGTAGTGGCCGGAACTTCAAGATTTTGGGCAAAAAAGTGGCGGCTAAAGTTTCTTAGATCTAAAATTCAAGGAGTTTGAGGGTTTTTTGAAGGAATTGGTTTGGAGATATGGGAAGAGGAGGTTGTGGAGATTGTATGGTGTTAATTTGGAGGTGTTTGGAGGTGGTCCGCCGCCGATGGGTGATTTCCGGCGGCGGCGGCGGCGGTGGAGAGAAGAGAGAGAAGAGAGAGAGAGAGAAGAGAGAAAGAGTTATGGGTGAAATGAGGAAAATTTTCAGATTTTTGAGGCTTTAAATACCTCTTGAGAGATCAAATACGGACCATTAGATCAATGAGTGATCAATGGGTGAGATTTGATCTTGGGTCACTTAATGAAATGACGTAGTTTTGAGGCAAAACTACGTCGTTCCGGACCCTTTCAAAGGCAGCCCCTTATCTTGCACTTTTGGCCACTTTCTCTTTCAAATTTGGCCCAATTTCTTTCTTAATCCTACTTATTAAACTAAATTTACACAAACAAATAAATTAATTAAGTAACTTATTCAAATGATCAATTAACTAGATTAATTCACCAATTGAATAGTTAGTTAATTCCTAAAATGCACAAATAAAGAAAGAACTATTTTTTGGTATTTTTATGATAGGAAATATGCAATCAAAGATACAAAAAATTGGGAAATATAATTAAAGCAACAAAACACTAATGACTTTAGCAGGTATTAAAATAGTACAAAAATTAGGTATTCACAGAAAGTACGGCTTTAGCTTCCTGGAGGCGCTTAGCAAAGAGAGCGCCAATTTTTCAAGGTGAGGATACCTTGATTCGGCCTCTCCCAGGGTTCTACTGACATAGTAAATAGGAAATTGCGTACCTTCTTCCTCCCGAACTAAGACTCCACTTACCGGTACCTATGAAACTGCCAAGTAGAGGTACAATTATTCGCCTACCTTCTGAGTGTGCATCAGGGGGGACTCGACAAGTACCGTTTGAGTTCCTCCAAAGCTTCTCACATTCCGTGGTCCATGAAAGGTTGTTCCTCTTCTTTAATAGAGAGAAAAGTCGATGTCTCTTGTCCTAGGACCTCGAGATGAACCGACCCAGGGCATCTATACGCTCGGTCAATCTTTGGGCAGACTTGACGTTGTCTACCACGGTGATCTCCTCTATGGCTTTGATTTTGTCGGGGTTGATCTCGATCTCCCGATTGGATACCATAGACCCGAGGAATTTTCCCGATTCGACCCTGAATGCGCATTTCTTCGGGTTCAACTTCATATTATATTTCTTTTGTATGTCGAAGGTCTCCTGCAAATGTGTCAAATGGTCCTATGCTCACAAATACTTGACCAACATATCGTCAATATAAACTTCAATTGATTTTCCTATGCATTCTTCGAACATCCATTTTATTACGTGTTGATAAGTGGCACCAACATTATTTAATCCTAACGGAATTACATTATAACAGTAGGTTGGAAATTTAGTGATGAAAGAAGTCTTTTCTTGATCGTCTGGGTCCATCCGAATTTGGTTGTACTTAGAATAGGCATCTAGGAAGCTGAGTATATCATGCCCGGCGGTCGTGTCGATCATCCGATCGATGATAGGCAAAGGGAAAGAATCCTTGGGGCATGTTTTATTTAGATCTTTGTAATCTACACACATTCTTAACGTATTCCCTTTTTAGGAACTACCATTACATTAGGTAACCAATCAGGGTATTTAACTTCCCGGATGAATCCTATTTTAAGGAGTTTGGATACCTCATTCTTGATGAGCGCATGCTTGATCTCGGACTGCGGCCTCCTCTTCTGCTTAATCGGATGGAGCTTTGGGTCCAAACTATGTTTATGAGAGTTTACCTCAAGTGGGATCCCTGACATGTCAAGATGGGACCAAGCGAAACAATCTATATTAGCTTTAAGAAAATCAATAAGTTTTTTTCTGTGCTCAAGGGTTAACCCCGTGCCCAGGTATACCTTTCGATCTGGTAGGTGTTCGATTAATATGACTTGCTCCAATTCCTCGACCACCGATTTGGTGGCGTCGGTGTTATCAGGAGCAATGAATGATCTCGAGACTCCTTAATTATCCTCCTTGCCTACTCCTCGTTCCTCCGATTCGGCTGAGATCGGCATCTGTGATTGCTATTTAATTTCTTCCTTTCTGGTCGACTCTGTGTTCCTTGATGTCGAAACCATGGGCACCGGGATTACCTCGTCGACTGCGAACATCTCTTTTGCAGCCGGCTGCTCTCCGTAGATAGTCTTGATGTCATGACCCAAAAACCACTTGTCGTGATGGCATCTAACTCAACCCGTTAAGTCAGCCAATTAACAGTTAGCACAATTCTAAAAAATAGAAGTGATCAACAAATGGTATATCTAGATTTCATATAATATCTTAAGGACTAGTAGTACAAGTCATGAGCTACTAAGACTGGATTATTGCAAAAAACTGAGATGAGATGGATACAACTTCTGCTCAAAATATATATAAATAGAATTCAATTCAAAAACTACCCAAGGACAAGTGGTAGCCACACCCGGAAGGCATGAACGTCTTCAGAGTCAGCTCCCGTTATCCATCGCAGCTCCGCTTCAAGATCTACATGCAAGGTGCAGGGGTGTAGTATAAGTACAACTGACGCCATGTACTTAATACGTATCTTGACTAACCTTGGTAAAGTAGTGACAGGACTTTTTAGTTAAAAGTTACTCAGTGATATAACCTGTGCAGTAGACTAGCAATAGAACGATACTACAACATAACAGGAAAAAGTACAAGAAATGAATATGCAAAGCAGTAAATGATAACTAGAAGAAAATCATGATTAATATTCCTTAATATAACCACTAGTCCTTTTCTTAGAGCGATAACCAACAAACCACAGTAGTAAATCCATAACTTTTATAGTATGAGAAATGTACTCAAGATATCAAATCGAATGACACGGCAACACCTTTCGTGCATTTATCTCATCCTCACCAAATATGCGTAGAAAAGTACCAACCAGGTGAAAGAATGTCAATAACAATAGTGACAAAGTGGGAAATACACAGGTAGCAATAACGAACAAGGCACTACATATGGACAACGATAACAAACTAGGTAAAAGGCATAGAAGTAATGACAACAATTAGTAAAAAAGAACATAACTTCCACCAACTAACATGGTACAAGGCCTAGATACACATATAACAAACAAGAGGGATAACGTGATCTTCATGAGCTAACAAATAGAAGGCGTGAATAACTAACATGGTAGACGGCTTAGACGTAAGTTCAACAAATGAGAAACGGCATGGATGTAGATATAACAACAAGAAGAAAAACATGATATTTGCAAGTTAAACAGATAGAAGACATCAACAACACAACAACAATTGAGACAGAGGACAAAGACAGAACAACAACGACAAATCACATAGAAGACATAGGTGCAACAATAACACCTCAAGGTAGAGGCATGAAGGTGTACACAAGGACAGGATATCACAACATAATGCATGTCCTTCGTCCTCGCCTGCATAGAAACACCTTTCGTTCCATGAACACATGATAATATAAAAATATGAAAATATAAATGAAATGGCACGGCATCACCCTTCGTGCTTTTACTCTCATCCTCACGTGATAATGTAAGTGAAATGGCACGGCATCACCCTTCGTGCTTTTACTCCTTTCTCATATGATAATAAAAATGGGATCATGATAATGTAAATGGAATGAAACGACATCACCCTTCGTGCTTTTACTCTCATTCTCATATGATAATGTAAATAAAATGGCACGACATCATCCTTCGTACTTTACAATCTTCCTCACATGTTAATGTATATGCAATAGCACAGCATCAACCTTCGTGCTTTACACTCTTCCGCACCAAGCATATGCATATCAATGACAAGCAAGGTAGCAAGCATGAATAACATCAAGGAGAATGATTAAACAAATATTCCAAATGAACATCAATCACAACTTTCAAGCCAATAACAATGCAATAAGCCCCAAGAACCTCATTGCCCAAGCATTTCAACAAGTCTAAAAAATAATCTCAACTCAAGTATAGAATCCAATATCTCAAGAATAACAGTCGTAGAGATGTATTAGGGATTAAGCATAATGATGACCGAATTAAGTCAATAGTTTCATAAAAATTTGTCAAATTTTAATCAAGTTATAATGAGCTAAATCTTGGTTTCTAGAATTTAATTTCATATTCGTAGTAATCTAGAAGTCAAGTAGGACATGAAACAAGAAGGTCACAAAATTCTACAGGGCACAATTAATCGTATAATTTATCCCCGAGCATGATTAACCCTGGAATTTGCATATACGCCTATCACCTCATATATGCATCACCCCCGCATGTAGCAAACAATGGCAATTAGTAGGAAAAATTTCCTCAATAAAGTTAGGTAAGACACTTACCTCAAACAAGCCAAATCGATACACTGGAAGCGCCATCCCGCTCAAGTCACCCTCCGAACGGCTCGAAACCAGCCAAAAGCAACTCAAAATCACCAACTAATGCCATAGGAATCAAACCAAATCGATAAAGGTAGAATCTTTATACATTTACTCAAAGTTAACCAAAAAGTCAACTCCGGGCTCGAACCTCAGAACCAGACAAAACTCACAAAATCCGACAACCCATTAACTTACGAGTCCAACCATACTAGTTTCACTCAAATCCGACATCGAATCGATGTTCAAAACTTAAAAATTCAATTTAGAAAAATTTAGAGAAAACCCCCTAATTTCTCTTTTGAAATTACGAATCCAATGCCAAAAATGAAGATGAAATCACGGAATGCAATCAACATCAAGTAGAAAACACTTACCCCAATACATGTGATGAAAATCGTCTCCAAAATCGTCCAAATCCGAGTTCCATATCTCAAAATTTGCTAAAATCTCTGAAACCTTAGAAATAGAGTACTTTATAACATTGCTCCAGCAATACCCTTCATAAATGCGGTAACATCCTCGAATTCGCGAAGTAGAAACTCACACTGCCAAACTTTACTCTACGCGTTTGTGGTAACACCCTTATGAATACGATGAAGCACACTCCCAGACCTCCGCGATCATGGACAAACCATCTCGAACGCGATGAAGAACCCATCAAGACTGACCAGCACCGCTCAACACTATGCAGACGCATAGTCATGGACGCGAAAGCGAAGGCTAAAATCTTCAACCCAGTGCGAACACAATCTTTGAAGCACTACGTGATCATAACTGGACCTTCGTGGTGGCAAAGAAGAACAGAACCAGCATAAACCAACAGAACTAACATGGCCCAAAATGGTCTGAAACCCGTCTGAAACTCACTCGAGCCCCTCGGGACCCCGTCCAAACATACCAACAAGTCTCATAACATAACACGGACTTACTCGAAGCCTCAAATAACGCATAACAACATCAAACCCACAAAACTCACCTCAAATCGAACTTAATGAACTTTTAACTTGCAAAACGCGTGCCGAAACATATCAAATCGGCCCAGAATGAACTCAAATTTTGCACACAAGTCCCAAATGACATAATGAAGCTATTGCAAATTCTCGGAACCACAATATGAAACCGATATCGTCAAATTCAATCCTCAGTCAAACTTATGAACATTCCAAACCTTCAAATTTCCAACTTTGTCAATTAGTGCTGAAACCTTCTAGAAATATTCAATTGCACATCCGGGCATACGCCTAAGTCCAAAATCACCATCTGAACCTAACAGAACCATCAAAATTCGATTCGAGGTCAAATACGCAAAAGTTAAACTTGGTCAACCCTTCTAACTTAAAATTCTAGCATGAGAATCTCTCTTCCAAATCATCTTAAAACCAAAACCAACAATTCAAAAAGGTTAAAATAAATAATATGAAGCTACTCAAGACTTCAAACAGCTAAACGGAATACAAATGCTTAAAACTACCGGTTGGGCATTATACTCGACTCCTCCCGATGTAGGTAAATTCAACGCCTGGTGTAAGGTTGAGGGTACCGCCCTCATGTTGTGGACCCACAACCTTTATAATAGGGCGTTATACCTCATATCCCTTTCGATCACATAAAACTTTATTTCTTGAAACGTTCTAGCGGTGTTCACTGGCAGGGTTATCTTTCCTTTAGTTGTTTTGAATTCCATGTTAAACCCATTCAACACCCAGACTGCTGGCACTATTTAGTCCTGTAACCCTAGTTGCACTACGATCCTCGATTTCATGATGTTGATCGACCTACCTGAATCAATCAACACACGTTTAACTCGAGATTTATTACAGATTACAGATATTACCAGTGAATCATTGTGAGGTTGCATGATGCCCTTGACATCCTCGTCACTGAATGAAATGGTTCCCTCTAGGACATAATCTCGAGTGCGTTTTTCCCTTGTGATAGATACTTAGTGCGGTTTATAATTGGCCTTTTGGGTACATCGACCCCTCTGATGATCATGTTGATGACATGCCGAGGCTCCTCTTGTTCGACCTATTTGTTGGCGTTCCTATTCCTGAAATGATTTTTGTCTCGATCACTCAGAAATGCTCGGAGGTGTTCGTTGTTGAACAACCGGGCAACTTCTTTTCTCAATTATCGACAATCTTCTTTCATGTGACCATGAGTGTCGTGATGCTTACACATCAAGTTTAAATCTCTTTGGGTAGGTTCATACTACAATGGTCGAGGCCACTTATTCTCTTTGATACGCCCGATGGCTGACACGATACTAGCAGCATCAACGTTGAAGTTATACTCTGATAATCTCGGTACTTCCCTACCCCCGAGTGGCTTGTCGAAACCATTTTTGCTCATCAGACCTCGGCTACTAGGTCCTCAATCGCTTCTTTTCTCTTACCTCGTGGGTTGATGTGCGAACCCATTTCCCCTTTAGTCCGCGTTGTATGGTTGGTAACAATACTGAACCAATCTTGGCTCATGATCAACGGTTCTCTTAGACTTCTCATCGGTACTGATGGGGTAAACAGACCCGGAAGAAGTTCCGAGTTAGTCTTCCTTGACATTGATCTTTGACTGGTACCTGTTGTGGACGTCGGCCCAGGTCACCCCCGTGTACTCTACCAAATTTTATTTTAGCTGTTGAGAGGCTAAGAAACTTAGAGGGTTAATCCCCTGAGTGAATACCTGGATGACCCAATCATCTGCAATTGGAGGCAGGTCCATCCGTTCCATCTGAAACCTTGACACGAACTCCCTAAGCATTTCATTGTCTCTTTCTTTAACCTTGAAAAGGTCTGGATTTCTATTCTAGACCTTGATGGCCCCCTAATGAGCTTTTATGAAAGCATTTGCAAGAATAGCAAAACAATAAATGGAATTTGGGGGTCAGTTGTGATACCATATCATTGATATTTTGGAAAACGTCTCCCCAAACTTCTTCAGTAACACCGACTCGATTTCATCGTCTTCCAAGTCGCTCCCCTTGATTTCGCACGTATAGGAGGTCACATGCTCATTTGGATCTGTGGTTCCGTTTTACTTGAGGAATATCAGGCATACAAAACTCCTTTGGGATTGGCTTCGGTGCCGCGCTCGGAGGAAAATGCTTCTAGATAAATTTCTTGGAATCTGGTCCTTTCAATATCCGGGGTGCTCTCGGGATTTTATCGACCCTGGCGATGAGCGCAAAACATAACATGAAATTGATGCTCGCTAGCCAAAGATAGTATAGTTTAATTATCGTCTCTACAAGGATTAGATTTAAACAATGCTCTAGTAATTTATGGTTTAACTGCTATTCAGTATGATCAAGACTTGATTTGGATTGATTACGAACTACGATTAACTACTTAAGTAAAACAATTGACAATTTACTACAAAGAACTAGAGATTAGCAGAGTTGGGTTCTTATCAATGTGAGAAATAAGGATTTTGACATGATAGGTGCAAGATAGCTATTTATGATTTAACTCTAGTTTAATTCACTCTAATGTTCTAATGATTCTCATGAATTCACTCTATGATTAGTTCAAACGTGTAATCAAGACTCCTCTTTCAATTAAATCTTAACTCTACGAGGTGAACTAATATAAGGACTGTGAAGTATACAAGTTGTAACACCCCGGAAAATTTCAAATTACTTAAGTGGTAAGCATCGTAAAGTTTGCAAAGAAAATAATATTTCATGGTGTCGAAGCTTACATGTTTGAGGATTGTAGGCTCGGACTTTTTGGGTTGAACAATGCGACCGCAGAATCACTCTGCGGACCGCATAATGGACGCAGAGTGAGGCAGTTAATTGGGCCAATTGGAAGCAATTATGCAGTCGACTGTGCGACCGCATAATTGTTATGCGGTGCATTATGCGACCGCATAACGGTTATGCGGACCGCATAGTGACCGCATACACATACAGTTCTTTTGGCTATTTTGTAACCAACTATGCGACCGATATGCGATCCGCATATCGGTTATGCGATCGCATATGCGATCACATACCTTGTTCCGGAGCTCCATTTTTGGGTTTTTAAAACTCGACCCTATTTTGTTGAATACACTCTTTGGGTCATTTTTCAGCTATTATCTAACATTTTAGAGTGAGAGAGGGTGCCCTAGAGTGAGAAGGTGTTATCCAATATTTGTCCTTCAATTCTTGCCCAAGTTTTGGAAGATTAAGAAGGAAAAATTCACTAGGTCTTCATCCTAGAGGTAAGATTCTACCCCCTAACCCTCACTTTCGAATTTTGTGTAGAATTGGATAATTAGCAAGATAATTTATAGGCAGTAGGGTTGTTTATTTACATGCATGTGATATCAAGAGGTGTAGGAAGATTGTTGAACTAAGCATGGTATAGATTGGGTTGTGGGATGGTGGAATCCTCCATAAAAGGACCTTGAAACCTTATGCACACCTTGTGTTTGATAAAATGCTCAAATGAGCTAGAAACATGATCATCTTCCTAATTTTGGTTCAATTTGTTATATTTCTAAAATAGATTGAAGTTGCTAAGAATTTCGGAACATTAAGAGTGTAAGGAAGCTCAAGTGAGGTATGTTGGCTAAACTCTTCTTTAAGAATTGGAATTCCCAATATCCTTGTAAGTCCGAGATGTTAATTATAAATGGAGTATTCAGATAAGTTCTGTGATGAAGATATATGTTCAATTCGTGTTTCAAGTGCTCTTATCATATTGCATTATAAATTGAGGATGTGTCCCAAACTATGGATTATGTATCCACATGTTATAATTTCTAGTCGTGATTTATGTGAAAGTTATTATGCCATGTTGTGTAGAGATTGTGATTGTGATACACCTCCACCCGCATACATTGGGGTGAGGCGGCATGACTGCTTTGTGTGGGGAATATGGTATAGAGATTGCGATTGTGATACACCTCCACTCACATATATATTGGGGTGAGGCGGCATGACCGCTTTGTGTAGGGATTATGGTATTGTGAGACTGCACCTCCACTCCGCTTATATTGGGGTGAGGCGGTACGACCACTTTGTGTATAGTTTTGGTATTGTTATGGCACCACCACTCGCATACATTGGGGTGAGGCGGCATAGCCGCTTTGTGTTGGTATTGGTATCGTTGATGCATTTCCACCCGTATACATTGGGGTGAGGCGGCATAGCCGCTTTGTGTAGGTTCTTGGTATTGTGGTTATACATCCACCCGCGTACATTGAGGTGAAGCGGCAGGGCCGCTTGATTTGAGTTGTGGTATTGTACGTACACCTCCACCTGCATACATCGGGTGAGGCGGCGGGGCCGCTTTGTGTGAAGATGGTTATAGAGGATCTCATCTTAAATCCTATAAATGTTGTTGATAGCTTTTAATAAGCTTGCTATGGTTGAGACGGTTATCTATATTATTCTATTGCCGCACTGGTTCATCATAATTATCTTTTATTTCTAAATTCTTAAATTGGTGTTTAGTTTTCATACTAGTACTATTCGACGGTACTAACGTCCCTTTTGCCGGGGGTGCTACATCTTTAAATGGATGCAGGTGGTTCCACAGCAGGAGACATTGATCAGTGATAGCAGTACACTGACTTGGTGAGCCCCACTTCATCCCGGGGTCATGTATCTTTTGTTCTTTATGTGTTATGGTTGAGGTATAGCTGGGGCCTTATTGCCGGCATTATCATTGTACTCTTCTTTATCTATAGATGCTCCGTAGACATAGTGTGGGTTGTATATTGGTACTGGAAAAGATAAACTATGCTATGTTGTGGTTGTATTACTTGTCCATTTGAGATTTTAAAAATGGTAAAACTTATGGTAAGAAATTGGTAATTGCAGACACGACCACTTTATTGTTTAATTAAGGAACATATATATTCTCTTTATTCATGAATGAGTTTAGGTAGAAGAAATCTAACAGGCTTGCTCGTTCGGTTTTACTCGGTTGAGCGTCGGTCGCGCTCCACGGTTTTGGGGCGTGACACAAGCATGCGTTAATGGATTGCTCCTTAGGAAAACGTCTCTCGAATATTCTCCTAACTTGATTTAATCAACAATTCAATAAGCTCTTCTGAGTACTTAAGAGAATCGATGAATTAAATAATACAAAGATAATCACCAAGATATTCCTCTTTCGATTAAATAAACTGATGAATAAAGTTGCAACAATTTAAAACTCCATAAATGAATTCAAGCAAGAACAAGAGTTAAAATCCATAAATATTTATCAAAACACCATGTCTGTCAAAACCTAAGGGAAACTACTCCATAATCACGGAGGAAGCCATCACAAATATAATAAAAGAATGAGAAAATGTCAATCTAATGTTACAATCCAAACTCCCGTATTGAATTGATAGAAAGATGATAAAATCCCATGTCTTGTAGCCTCAAATGCTCTACCAACGTTTCCAAGGTCAAAAGTCCCTTCAAAAATATCTTTTTGGTGTATTTATACCCTGTAGGAGTGGGCCTTGGCGAAATTACCTTTGCCCAATCGAAACAGGATAAATACTCTAAGAGAGCATGTTCTGACGGGCAGCAGCAGAAATACACTGCCGTGCCACCCCATGCAGCGCAACAGTGAAGTTTTCCAGAGTATTTCGTTTGTTTCGCGTTTTGACATCCAGACTTGGCTCCCATTCCCCGAACGTGATCCAATTTAATCTCTTGGGCTTTTACTCATACTTCAAAGTTCCAACTTGTTCAATTTAGCTCCCAAATATTGTTTTAACTTGAAATCACTTCCTTCAAGGCATAAAATATATAATAAGTGCAACACACTAACATTTACGCTCAGACACAAGTAAAATGCACTAATTAGAGTGCAAACTAAGATTGAAACACGTGATTCTACCCTACTATCACCTAGAATGGTATGTTTCCACCTTTTTGTCATTAGCCTCAATTTCTTCTCACCTGACTCCACCCGCTTCGTTAATGCTTCAAGCACTCGGGGTTGACCTCGGGCTCGACTTCACCTAGTCTTTCAGTGATTTGTTCGTTTCTTCGAGTGCTTTCCCTTGATTATTTGGGCTCGACCCTGCTGGGGGCATATCCTTGATTCTGTAGCTGCGCTATTGCTGCCTATTTATCCTGTAACATTTCAAAGATTAACTGTAGGGTTACCCTATCACCTTCGCCTTCAGGTGCTTTTCGAGCTGTTGGTCGGGGTCCCTCGCGAACACTATTTTCCGGATCAGTTGGCAAATTAACATCGATGGCAACTTGCGAGTTAGCGTCGACCGGTGGCGATTGGGACACTGTTAGGATCAGAAGGGGGCATCTCGTTGCTAGGCACCAAATTATTATTTTTGCCATGATAGCCAGACTCAGCGTCAACGTTCAAGTGAGCAGACTGAAAGTTTGACATTTTTGGGCGAACGTGAAATTAAGACTTTAAAGAACAAGCATAAAATATGGTGTGTTATGGAGATTCGTATCAAACTATCACTATTATCCTTAGCCCCACGCTGGGCGACAAACTGTTTACCCTTAAATCAGATAACAATTAAATTTCTACGCGATTTTAAGGATACATGGATTGATTCAATACAAATAATCAAGAATATTAAATAAACGAGTTAAAGACAAAATGAACTATCAAACCAGTTATGATGTTGTGGCCTAGCCCGAACTTAGGTTGAACAGTAAATTTGCCCTCGATTGGTCCCTTGGCTCGAGCCTGGTTATGAACAAAGAATGGAACAATTGAATAAGAACTTTTGCAGTAGCTAGAAAGCAAAGAATGAATTTATATTGCTTTGATTCGTGTGTTACTATGTGTGTTACAAAAGAAAAACTTCGCATTTATATAGTAGGAGAATTTAATACCTATTACAAGTCTAAAAAGGGTAAAAATCTTCCTTTCTCGTTAATTACTGATCTGTAACCGTCATCGAGCGAGACCTGCCTCGTGATATCCGGTTAGGTACGGATATCACAACCCCTCTATCCGTCTTGCGTAATCGTTTGCCATATTTTCTGAGGTCTTAGAGCTTGTTTTGGGTCCGTAGAGTGTTATTTTATCACGCCCGATAATGAACACATCGTTCACCTTTCATGGATCTCGATACGAAGGGCTTCCAGCCTCGATTTCAACCTCGTGCATCCGTGCCCTTCTTCCGTTTTCTTTATCGAGAAATCGAGGTATACATTATCCCCTATTTTACCCGTATACACTACAAATTTCCGATTAGTTTTATCCAGAATTTAAAAATTATGACCACCTCACAATCAAGTGCTTGTACTGAGTTGTATAAAACCAAAAAAAAAATGATACTATCTGTAATTTCGATTAGCTTTTATCATCAATGTACTAAATGAGCATCCGTGTAAACAAAAGATTTATATACATTATCTAGAGCAAAATGGCCAAAACAACCGAAATTAGGCCCCAACGCCTGCGTGCCTATCTTTTGACCTAAAACTCGCAACGCAAGTAAAGAATCTTTACTATGGTCCCCACAACTCAAATATGGACGCAAGCAATATTTTCCTATTTATAATCCCTGAAATGACACTTGTAGAAACGCCAGCGATTTAAGCACTTTCTCAAAAATTCCTTAAGTCACTACCCTACCACTAAATACACCATATGGGGCAACTTTTCGGGCCTTGATTTGACTGACTCGTCTTAAAGCAAAACAAGTCCATGGCAGAGAACACTTTAAGCGCGCAAAAACAAGACTACCCACTCCACACGCCACAACACTAGTTTTATTGCCCATTTGCTCCAAGTGTAAAGACAAGGACATATGGGCAAATAAGGCAAGGTGCCACCCTGAAGGCTGGGGTGTATATATATATATTATATAATCGATATATAGAATCCATTATTTTCATATAAAGTATAAATATATTTGTAAAAGAATATCAAAATTGTAATAATAATTATCAAAATATTGAAATCATAATTTCAAAAACTAATATGGTTTAGAGATAAGAACTTAAAAGTTAAACTTATTAAATTTAAATTTTTAATCCATTGCTTGATGGTTCCCTAATCTTGCACTAATTTTTTTTTTGTGGGATGCTTAGGGACTAAGTAGTTACATCATTTGTGGGGTTAAGAAAGTGAGTTTCAGTCCTCCAGATTAAATTTATAGTAGTAAACCTTGCTGAGGCAACGAGTATTAGAACTTGATAATATCTCAATTGAGGTTGGGGTGGGGGTGGGGTGGGTGGATGGGGGGGGGGGGGGCTGCACCATGATCAATTTTAGCCAGTTGGTTCATAAGTCAAATGCCTTACCAATTGCAGGCAAGATAAGTGTGGCATTATAATACTTATACTCGATTCAATAAGGAAAATTAGCCAAGCATCTCCGTGTCTCAAGAAATTTGCCTGCTAAAATACTCTGTATGAAGAGAGAAATGATACTAAACTCGAAAGTAACTCTTTCGCGCTTGCATTATTTCAAAGTAGTAACTCTTATTGTACCCCTCATCAGATGAGTAGTGAAGTGACATAAAAAGCAAAAGTACTGATTCATGAACGACTAAGTACTTGCAATATGAGCCAAAAGAGGAGTGAGTAGTGGAATACTATAAAGAAGGGTGAAAAAGGTAGAGGAAAGTGGTAGACAGTTATATTCTGATCTTTAGTTGGTTACTTCACGCAAAGGAAGAGGCTTGAGCAGAGAAACATCATTTCCTGAATAGTTCTAGACTTCTTGCAAGTTGCAACGTGCTTATATAATAATAATTGGATTCCAACACAAAACGTGTCCAACTCTATCACCACACGATTCCTTTTGTCAAACGTCCATTATGTAATTCATCTTCCTGACGTTAACGGAGTCAACCTTGTGCGCATATAAAAAGTGTAGTACGACAATAGTCTTCTGTCTTCTCGTTACTTTTTGCGACGTACTTGAAATTGGAAACTGTTTGATATTTTTGGACTATGCAGCTTAGGTATAAGTACTTATTTATTAGTACTCGTATGCAATACTATAAGAAAAAGTAACAGTATTAACAATGCAACACAAAATATTTCCAAGAGGAAAAAATGCTCTTCAGGTTTAAGGGGGATTCAATTGAACTTCAACCCAATTCCTTAAATTTTGGCCTTATAATGCATTGAATACCACATTTTTTCAGTACTTTAATCCGAATATATTTTTAGAAGTTGATTTGCTTAACTGGTTAATTAAAAATAGCTGAAAAGCAACTAAGTGCTAAAATATTCTTCTTTGTGATGAATCTAATTTTATTAATAAGTAATTTCATGTTAGATAAAAGCATTGTTTAAAGGGCGGGAGCGTGAGTTGTTTTACTTAATATGGGGCGAGGCAAAAGCCTCGAGGCACGAGTGTAAGCCCCATGAATTTTTAATTTTTTTAAAATTTATAAATCAATAAAATAGCATAATAACATAAAAAATATAAAAAAACACATTAAAATTAATAAAATTAAAAAGAATTAAAGACACTCATATAAAATTAAGTATCTAGCATTTTTTTACAAATTTAAACAATGCAATAGTGTTAAAGTTATGAGATACAAATCAATCATATTTAACTTTCAAATAATTAAAAAATTATAATTTCTTAAAAGCCATTACCAAACTACATATTTTACCTTCCTAAAAGTAAAACAATTGATAAACTTCTTAATTTAAAATATTGTTCCTTCAAGGTTAAATACAAAATTACTTTCTAATTTAAGAGAGATAGAACTAAGTCATGAAGACTAATGGCAAGTGGAGATACAAATTTTGGCTATTTATTTTCCAAAGAAATGTTCAAACGAAATTCACTCTCACGATGTTCAATTGAATAATATGCATTACTGTGCCTCGTTATTTGAGTTGTTCTTAATTTTTATATCTACATATGAATAGAACTTTTATCATTTCATTTTTTATAGAATTATGAGGGGCCAAAAAAGCTAATTAGTGAATTCTATTAGGGCTCTCAAGTCTAGATAACTTACTATTATAGATATTTTTCTTTTGCAGAGTCCTTATGTAATTAATCTATGCAAAGACGAATATAAATACGAACAGAGAGCTCCACAATCAAAGACTTTCATAAATCTCTTCGTGGTATCATATTAGCCCGAACAATCATGCTTTCTTTCCCGCAATTAGCCGATGTCACTGCTGCAATTTTCTAATTCTCCATTGCCTCACCTTTTCTTCTATTACTAATGGATTCATCCAAATCTGACTCTCTCACACTTCGTGACCATGAAAAATAAGCAAAGTTAAAAAGAGGATGATTTATGAACTAAGCAAGATGAATCAATTTATGAAGTTAAAATGGATAATTCTTCAATATGCGAGTGTATGATATCTGAGTTACAATGTATGCAAAACTTGATCCTTTTACTGAAATATAGACATCCCTTTTATAGTGGGGGATCTTACTTTAGATATAATTAAAAATACATAGTGGGGAACCCATGATAAATTAGTTTTTCCCTAATTTCCACCGAGATTCTCTCCCTTAGTGCGGCTGTAACGACTCTTATCTATGAGCTCGATCTTGATCGGACTCGGTATTGGTCGGTTTTCAATTTTAGAGCTCAATGAGGGTTTGAGCTCAATGCCGACTCGGGGTCCAGTATTGACTTGGGCTCGGTATTGGTTGACCTCTGGCTCTTAAGCTCGATTCCGTTGCTTCTTAGTATAGTTCGATTTGGACTCTAGCTCGATAATGGCATCGAGCTCAGTATTTAATCTGACTCCGAAACTCGAAGCTTGTTCGTGCCTTCTTCAAATCTCACCTCGATATTATGAAGATGCTCTTCGGTCTATCTTCACCAATCGTTCGAAGGTTGAAATCTATTTCGACCGTATACAGATAGTCCCCTCATTTCTCGGGAAGGATGTGGTGAGAAACGATATGATTTCCCAACGGCTCGATTAGATATACGCTGACGTTTGCATCGAGATCGATCATGACGTACGTGATAGCTGTCCCGTCGGTTTAGTTTACCAAGGCATTTAATGCATGTCAAACGATGGTCGTCCACTGTTGATACTAAACCGACATTGCTCAATCTATAAATAGCCCCTTTCTTTACCATTTATCACTTTTACATCTCTAATCTCCAAATTCTCTAAAGTTCTCTCTTGCATCTTTTGAGTTCATCTGTAAATCTGTGATTTTTCACTGTAAAATCTTTCCTCTGTGATTTTTACTGCAAAATCTTTCTTTAAAACATCAGATCTTTGTTATCTCCTTCCTTTTTCGATTTTTAAATCCAAAATGGCGAAAACATTAAAAACCGTTTCTCACAAAGAAAAGGCTTATTCTTTATAGTCTGCCGCCGTCAAAACACCGGTGGAACCACAGCCTGAGGAGTGTGTTCCCGGGGCGTATGTTCTTACCTCCGATTTTAAGGTCGATAAAGCCTCATCGGTTCCTGGTCGATGTGAACCAGTATCAAGGTATATGTGCTTGATAACTAAGGGACACTTCGAGCAGCTGAGAAAAGATTATAACTGGGAGAAAATAGAAGTGATAATCCCGACTCCCAAAAAAGATATTACTACTTATGTGAAAGGGTTTTTAAGTGTGTATACTTACCCTTTCACATTGGCCCCCCTCGACCCTGTCATTATCGATTTTTGCCGCCAATACTAAATAACCCTAGGCCAAATCTATCCTTCCTTTTGGCGGATCGTTATTCTGATCCGCTTTTTTGTGAACAGGATCGAGGGGATTCCTTTCACCCTCGACCACCTTATCAGATTGTATAGCCCCTGCCTCTATCGAGGTGGGCTAATAAAACTTCAATGCCGGACTAATAAAGTGCTCTTCTCGAGCATAGACGAGGACAAGGACCGGGGTTGGATAGGCAGGTTTGTTCGAGTAAAGACCTCCGATCTGATCCCAGCCGAGAAGATGCCATTCCCTGAGGAGTGTAACATGAAGCATAAATATATTTCGACTGTTAGCTCTTATTGCTTTGCTCCTTTGTCTCTTTCTTACCGATATCTGTTTTTCGTGATATAGCGGTTGCTTGGATGCCCGGTGCTGTTCCCGACCTTAAGAGCTGGGTACATGCCCTGGCTTCGACCTCTGTATACACCGAGCGCTCGTGGCGTGATTTGTCAAAGGGCCGATGGGAGGCCAAAAATCGCGGTAAGCTTCTTTCTCATGCCTTTGTTGGTTCGAACAGAATGTTTTCCATATGCTTAACCAATTTTCTTGTGTGTAGGCTTGGGCAAAGATGCGGTTATGAGGCCCCCGTTCGGTGAGGAAGAGATTTCGGCCCCAGTTCCGAAAATGACAAAGGACAATAAGGGAAAACGTGCCTCCACTTTTGAGGATCCAAAACCCAAGACAAGGACATCTCGTAAGCTGAGGAAGAAAATTATCCCTCTGACCGAAGAATCCATTCGGTGTCTGAGGGACAAAGATGAAGAAGAAAAAGAAGTTGACGGGTCCGTACCGGTGGCTTGAGTGAAGAAAACCATCAATGCCCCAAAGACAGTTGGATCGATTGTGGTTTATGAAGCTTCGCCTCGAACTGAGGGGATATCGGAGAAAGATTCGGGCAGAGTCCCCGAATCATTAGAGATCGAGGATGCTTCCCGCCGAAGTCAACAAACAGTGGGTATATCTGAAGGGGCCGACCCTGAAGCTCTCCGAACTGAGGAGAACGCCCCAAGCTAGTCGCTTAGGGCAATAGTAATCGGAGACTCGCCCACTCTCCCTGCTTTTTCCGAAGGGGTGATTTGGGAAGCCCAAGCTTTGGGCCCCTCGAGGTAGACTGGTCTCATAAAGGGGAGGACCCCTTCCGTGATTTGTTTACTGGTGTCGAGGATGTTGCTGGCCTTAGTGATGTATCGAGCCTTTTCTGTGAAGTACAACAAGCTCTGAATAGGCTAAGCTCTAACTCCCTTCGTTGATACCACTTTCATGTTTGCTATTCTTTTCTAAATTTTTTTATTCTTTCTTCATAGGGCGCAACGGTTCATCGAGAAGCATGTTCTCGGTCTCGAGATGAGCTGCGTCGGTACGAGGCCGACCTCCGTCGGGTCACGGAGGAGAGGAACACCCTTAGACTTATCTTTGGACAAAGGGAAGAAGAAATTAAGGACCTCCGAGCTGAATTGGCCAAGGCTCAACAAGACCAGACTGACCTGACCGAGCAGGTAATGGTAATCTTAAAAACCCATGGGATCAATTCTAGAACGGTGGCTAATATTTCGATCTCACAGCTGCAGCAAAAGCTTGAGGTGATTGGGAAGCTTCGTGAGGACGTAGATATGATAAGGGCAGAGACCTTGGGATGGAAAGATGGCATGAACCGTCTTGCCGTAGAAAAAGAAACTGCTCGAGCCCAATTATCATCGGCTGAAAAACCAACTTCAAAGGATGAAGGAGAAGAGCTCGGTTCAAGCAAGAAAAATAGAGGAGCTCGAGGCTCGG